>NC_134829.1:57084437-57384437 GCF_004210375.1 Tachypleus tridentatus | reverse complement strand
TGTAGAGCTCTAACTGTGTTACTGGTTTGGTTTATTTCATATTTCTCATTTAATGAACGATGTGAAGCGCCTGAAGAAAAATAATTGGTAGAACATAAAACAAGAGTAACAATTATACATTACCCTCATTCAACATTAGGTATCTAAATAACAGAATTATACATTACCCTCATTCAACATTAGGTATCTAAATAACAGAATTATACATTACCCTCATTCAACATTAGGTATCTGAATAACAGAATTACACATTACCCTCATTCAACATAAGGTACCTAAATAACAGAATTACACTTTACCCTGATTCAACGTTAGGTACCTAAATAACAGAATTACACATTACCCTCATTCAACATTAGGTACCTAAATAACAGAATTACACTTTACCCTCATTCAACATTAGGTACCTCAATAACAGAATTACACATTACCCTCATTCAACATTAGGTATCTAAATAACAGAATTACACATTAACCTCATTCAACATTAGGTATCTAAATAACAGAATTACACTTTACCCTCATTCAACATTAGGTATCTAAATAACAGAATTACACATTACCCTCATTAAACATTTGGTATCCAAATAACAGAATTACACATTACCCTCATTCAACATTAGGTATCTAAATAACAGAATTATACATTACCCTCATTGAACATTAGGTATCTAAATAACAGAATTACACATTACCCTCATTCAACATTAGGTATCTAAATAACAGAATTACACATTACCCTCATTCAACATTGGGTATCTAAATAACAGAATTACACTTTACCCTCATTCAACATTAGGTATCTAAATAACAGAATTACACATTACCCTCATTAAACATTAGGTATCTAAATAACAGAATTATACATTACCCTCATTCAACATTAGGTATCTAAATAACAGAATTATACATTACCCTCATTCAACATTAGGTATCTAAATAACAGAATTATACATTACCCTCATTCAACATTAGGTATCTAAATAACAGAATTACACATTACCCTCATTCAACATTAGGTACCTAAATAACAGAATTACACATTACCCTCATTCAACATAAGGTACCTAAATAACAGAATTACACTTTACCCTGATTCAACGTTAGGTACCTAAATAACAGAATTACACATTACCCTCATTCAACATTAGGTACCTAAATAACAGAATTACACTTTACCCTCATTCAACATTAGATACCTCAATAACAGAATTACACATTACCCTCATTCAACATTAGGTATCTAAATAACAGAATTACACATTACCCTCATTCAACATTAGGTATCTAAATAACAGAATTACACATTACCCTCATTAAACATTAGGTATCCAAATAACAGAATTACACATTACCCTCATTCAACATTAGGTATCTAAATAACAGAATTATACATTACCCTCATTCAACATTAGGTATCTAAATAACAGAATTACACATTACCCTCATTCAACATTAGGTACCTAAATAACAGAATTACACATTACCCTCATTCAACATTAGGTATCTAAATAACAGAATTACACTTTATCCTCATTCAACATCAGGTATCTAAATAACAGAATTGCACATTACCCTGATTGAACGTTAGGTTTTCAAATATGTAAGTGATAGGATTAGTTATCACCGTTATGCAACAGCAGGTCTGTAAGAAACTTGATTAGAGTTATGACTATTCTACATACGTGTTTCTAATAGTGAAGAAATAACACAAATTAATACCATGTTGAGAAGAATATATATCACCATAATTGAACAGGAGATATTCAAGTAACGGAAACAATTAGAAGTGAGTAAACACGAGTTTTGTTGGTTACAATAATTGACACTAACAGGCTTAACTTAAAATATTTGTATATATATACATATTCGTGATTTTAACACAAGATATTCTTTGAGCAGAAACATAAATCCACTAGTAAAGATAACTCTTAACATTTTGTAATTTATCATTTAAGAAGGAATTAAAGTTATAAAGGGACGTTGTTTTTGTATAACGGCACATGGTTTTTGTATAAAGGTACATGGTTTTTGTATAAAGGTACATGGTTTTTGTATAACGGCACGTGGTTTTTGTATAAAGGTACATGGTTTTTGTATAAAGGCAATGGTTTTTGTATAAAGGTACATGGTTTTTGTATAAAGGTACATGGTTTTTGTATAAAGGTACATGGTTTTTGTATAACGGCACGTGGTTTTTGTATAAAGGTACATGGTTTTTGTATAAAGGTACATGGTTTTTGTATAAAGGTACATGGTTTTTGTATAAAGGCAATGGTTTTTGTATAAATGCAATGGTTTTTGTATAAAGACACGTGGTTTTTGCTACAAAGTTATAGTTAATTCAGCTCCTGAAATGACTTTTCTCGTTAGGACTAGAAACTCTCTTGTTATAAAAAGTTAAGGTGTTAAAGTATTAGCCTATTAGCAAATTGTGAACTTAGTTTGGAAAGCACAAACGCCAAAATCTTTACTTAGGGTTAAAGTTCAATATGAATTAGTCACTAATAATGTTTATTATCCTTCAACATAATATTGTAGTTATATAATAATTTTTCTTCGTGGCGTTTTCCCTTATATTAGCCTTACCTGGGAAACATTTCCTCTTATCAGACCTTACTCGAGAAAATGTATAATATTTGACGTTTCTCTTGGAAGTGTACACTAATTCCTGACGCTTCTATAGGAAGTGTACACTAATTCCTGACGCTTCTCTTGGAAGTGTACACTAATTCCTGACGCTTCTATAGGAAGTGTACACTAATTCCTGACGCTTCTATAAGAAGTGTACACTAATTCCTGACGCTTCTATAGGAAGTGTACACTAATTCCTGACGCTTTTCTAGGAATTGTAAGCAATTTCCTGACATTTATTTAGGAAGTGTACACTATTTCCTGACGTTTTGCTAGGATGTGTACACTATTTCCTGACGTCTTTTTAGGAAGTGTACACTATTTCCTGACGTCTTTTTAGGAAGTGTACACTATTTCCTGACGTTTCTCTAGGAAGTGTATAATATTTCCTGACGTTTTGCTAGGATGTGTACACTATTTCCTGACGTCTTTTTAGGAAGGGTACACTATTTTCTGACGTTTCTCTAGGATGTGTACACTATTTCCTGAAATTTCTCTAGGATGTGTACACTATTTCCTGACGTATTTTTAGGAAGTGTACACTATTTCCTGACGTTTCTCTAGGAAGTGTACACTATTTCCTGACGTATTTTTAGGAAGTTTTCAAGGATCAAATGAAAACGATTTGAATGTGTTTCAAGTGATTGTTAATTAATCATTGAATTTTCGAAGAATTATTTATGGTTAAATGTTGTTATCATTTGTTTAATTTCACGTGACCTATGTACACAGTCCTATAAAATAAAATGTTTTTTTGAATATTGTTTCTCTTTACCTACATGCTACGTAAGTTGATATATAAATATAGTCATGTTGTTCTACATTTCATCGTTTAAATAATATCAGAACCTGTCATTCTACCCTGTATTTTAAGGTGACTAAATAAGTTAATTTGTTTACTTAACGTCAGTGAGATGCATGCTACAAAGGGGGTAGAACGCTGCCCGTACAGAGAAAGAAACAGCTGAGAATCACTTTCTACAGATGTCGAGTAAAATACATCAATCCATATCGCCAGACCCGGTCACCTTCCATCTGACGACAGTGCATCTTGACAACAGTCCTACAGTGTATTTACCACCACAAAAATGTTTCATTGTAAGTCATGTCCAAAGTACATCATCTCTGCTGCTTTCAACAGTTGAGTGCCGCAGAGGTTCGTTGCTTTCCAAAGGAATTTCGTGATTACCCATTTCTTTCTCCACTTACTTGAGATATAAAACAATTGTACGAGAGGTATGACCGCGAACCTATAGTTTGTTGACTTTGCTTACAGGTAGAGATCCTTCTACTGCACACTGTTGCCTGGAGTAAGTGAGTAGCTTACGTCAATATCCTATGTATTCGTGGGTTCTCATCTGTTATAAGACGCTGCACCTTGTTTACTACAGCTGCAGTACGCCTCTGGGCCATCTTCTAGGTGGTCCTGATACCCCAAGTTGATCCATATTACTTTTTTCTCATGTCATTAAATAATATATATGTATTACCGTCTTTTAAATTCTAACTTCTGAGTTTGAAATCATCTTTATTATTCAAGTTCACAAATATTTTCCGTTGGAAAGAACTATAACATGCCCTTCCTAAAATCGATAACTTTAATTCACAATGTACCACCAAATCATGTCAACATGTGGTTTTAGTACAACCGTGACAGTCAGAGGTTTTATTAATTCGTATATTAAAAATGACTCGATTATATCGTGCTTATTCTCTCTATTATAATTCAGCCGATGTGCAGTGTACATAACTTCAATAGTTGCTAGAACTGTAGAGAAATATACAACATTTCTTGTTATGTTTTTCAATTGACACGCGTCTCTAATACCTTGAGTTTTGACTTAAGAAAAAATCTTTCTCAACAGGTCTATATTTAAGTGTTTACTAGCGTAGTGATTGACTAATAACATCTCCTGATAAAGAATTAGTCTATTCCATCTGAAAACTATCACATCTCATCTGTTTGTACCTGGTCTATCTTAACACATCTTGGTTAGTCTATTCCATCTGAAAACTATCACATCTCATCTGTTTGTACCTGGTCTATCTTAACACATCTTGGTTAGTCTATTCCATCTGAAAACTATCACATCTCATCTGTTTGTACCTGGTCTATCTTAACACATCTTGGTTAGTCTATTCCATCTGAAAACTATCACATCTCATCTGTTTGTACCTGGTCTATCTTAACACATCTTGGTTAGTGTATTCCATCTGAAAACTATCACATCTCATCTGTTTGTACCTGGTCTATCTTAACACATCTTGGTTAGTCTATTCCATCTGAAAACTATCACATCTCATCTGTTTGTACCTGGTCTATCTTAACACATCTTGGTTAGTCTATTCCATCTGAAAACTATCACATCTCATCTGTTTGTACCTGGTCTATCTTAACACATCTTGGTGTGATTCTAGAGATACGAAGTTTAGTCCAACGTATCGGCATCTTTCATTAAATGACTCTTTAAGAACGGTTTAAAATAAAGTTGAACCGAAACGTTGTACAAAAGGAACGATTTACCTACATCTGGTTATCGAAACAGAACCATTTAATGTATCTGTACGCGTTCATTTTGCGTTTTAAGGGAAACACTAGACTGATATGACAGCACAAATGAACTCTAAAAGCGTTATATATTTCAATATTTAGTATCGTGTGAATCGTATCTTCAAAAAGAGGATTTGACGTTTGTAAAACACACACATAGTGTCATATTATGTTTTTCTTTTAGGGTAAATATATCTGTGTTTTTTTCCTCTCAGGGAATCAAACTACGAGATTTTCATTTTCACTGGAGATAGATATACAACTAATGTTATGTTAAGAGAACAAGAAACATAACACCAAATACCGATAAGGACTGACGACTATAGTTGTTATAACAACAAACATAACACCAAATTCCAATAAGGCTAGATTACTATAGTTGATAAAAGAACAAACATACACCAAATACCGATAAGGACTGATGACTATAGTTGATAGAACAACAAACATAACACCAAATACCAATAAGGCTAGGTTGCTATAGTTGATAGAACAACAAACATAACACCAAATACCGATAAGGACTGATGACTATAGTTGATAAAAGAACAAACATACACCAAATACCGATAAGGCTAGATTACTATAGTTGATAGAACAACAAACATAACACCAAATACCAATAATGACTGACAACTATGATTGATAGAACAGCAAACATTCACCAAATACGGATAACGCTGGATGAATATAGTTGATAGAATAATAAACTTAGCCCTGAGTGTGGCAAGACTTGATAACTGTAGTTGATTCATAACAATAACATATATCACACACATGATTTATTAGAAACCCTTTGATTTGTACAAGATTCTTTTAAAATAGTTTTTTTTGCAGTTATGGTTTCAACTACCTAATCAGTACTGACTGACATTATTACTGTCATCATATTTTTACTACTTACAAAAAGACAGATCTTAGAATTAAATATTGAAGATTCTTTGATAAAATTAATGGTTTGCGGAATTGAAAATACTTAGAAAATAACTCGTAGCCCCGCCATAACTTAATTAAAGGAGTTGACAGTTGACAAAAGTTTTGGTTAACTAACCCTGACCTGTAACGTAGCCCACGAACTGTTCTACGAGATATATTCTACATTGGTACAGCTAGTAGATCGATATACAACGTATGACAGGATATTATGGAGAATAAATTAATGACCATCTAGATGACCATTGGAATTTTCTTTTTCTTTCTGCTACGTATGCAGGAATAATGACTCGACTGTCTTAAGCTATCCAGCTATGTGCTACGTGAGTTAAAGTATGCACTAAGATCTAGGTAAAACTTTTACACTTATCACGTTGATTGTTTCTGAACTTCACGAACAACTGCAATAGAACTGTCTATATAGAGCTGTTTCTACTTTTGTATTGATGGACAAGAGAGAAAGCAGAGAGTCAATCGCACCAACCGCCAACTCTTTTCTGATCGAAAGTGCAATTAGACCGTTATCATTACATATGGACTGCAGCATGGCTTAAATAACGTTAAGGATGTTCTATTACATAGGTATGGACTATGTTGCAATCTGCGTAGTCGTGAGTCAGTACAACGTGTGCTTACTAAATTTGTTTCTTTTGAATTTCGTGCAAAGCAACACGAGGGCTATCTGCGCTAGTAGTCTCTAAATTAGTAGTGTGAGACTAGAGGGAAGGCAGCTAGTCATCACCACCCTCCGCCAACTCTTGGGCTATTCTTTTACCAACGAATAGTGGGATTGATCATCACATTATAACGCCCCCACGGCTGAAAGGATTAGCATGTTTGGTGTGACGGGGATTCGAACCCGCGACTCTCGGATCACAAGTCGAGTGCCTTAACCACCTGGTCATGCCGGACCGCTTGCCAAATATCACGAAAATAGTTAGACTAGTAAACAGCATGAATTATGAACGTTAAAAGCAAGCAATAGAAACATCCGGTACTCTCAATTTTGGTTTTATTTACTCTCGAAACAGAAAGCTTTCGGAGACCTTGCTGAAGTACATCTAGTAAACTGGACGAAAGGTAAAAAGACACGTAATATTAAAACCCTACAAATATACTGAATAAACAAAAGAGATTTAGTCCTAAAGTCACAGTCTTATTTTTTAGCCCTACTGTCGGTTAGTTTCTACTTCGATTATAACTTTGGTTGTTAAAGAACTGACTTCCTTTCTTCTATACGAAAAAGAAGAAAAATAATGAAATCATTGATAGTTAAAGAGACACAACGATTATTTTATTTATAAAGACTCGTCTGTTACTTAGGTCCGTGTAGTCAACAGTGACAATAATCCATTAGTAACTTGTTACATAAGTAGTAGAGAAATGTTAATATATCTTTAAAAAGCCGATATACTAACACATAGGGACAACGTTTTATAAAACTCGTATAGTTCTGATGTGATAAAGTTTCGATTCACAAAAATGACAAAAGACACAAACAAGGTTATGTAATGAAATTAGACGTATTTTTAATGGCCAACAGTGACAAATTGCAATGGTTCTCTTGTGTGTGATTAGAACATATAGTATGTAATTCTTAGATCATACACTATATGATTCTTAGGTCACACAGTATAAAATTGTTAGATCATAGAGTATATGATTCTTAGGTCACACAGTATAAGATTGTTAGATCATAGAGTATATGATTCTTAGGTCACACAGTATAAGATTGTTAGATCATAGAGTATATGATTATTTTACTTAAAACAAAGTTTGTAGCTACAGTTCTGTCTAAGTGAATTATTTTTACCAGATTTTTCGTAATTGTTATCACGTAAATGTCATGTGTTCAACTTTACACACAGTAACGGTAGTTTAGTAGCACTTATCCAATAGTAGTTGTAATATTTATTATCTAATAGTAGTTGTAATATTTATTATCCAATAGTAGTTGTAGTATTTATTATCCAATAGTAGTTGTAATATTTATTATCCAATAGTAGTTGTAATATTTATTATCCAATAGCCAAATAGTAGTTGTAATATTTATTATCCAATAGTAGTTGTAATATTTATTATCCAATAGCCAAATAGTAGTTGTAATATTTATTATCCAATAGTAGTTGTAATATTTATTATCCAATAGTAGTTGTAATATTTATTATCCAATAACCGAACAGTAGTTGTAATATTTATTATCCAATAGCCGAACATTAGTTGTAATATTTATTATCCAATAGCCAAATAGTAGTTGTAATATTTATTATCCAATAGCCGAACAGTAGTTTCAATATCTTTTATCCAATGGCTAAACAATAGTTTTAATTTGTCTTATCTAATAATCGTACAGTAGTTTTCATGTACTTTATTCAGTTTCGTTTAGAAAATCAATAGCAGTGTGTTTGTTACCTGGCAAATGGATTTTCCAATATAGTTTTTCATTGTATGTGGACTCAGTGTGTGGTATAGGTTGAAAACTACTTAGTTAAGAATTTGCAGAATTTGATAGTAAGGTAAGCCTAAATAGGCAAAGCAGGTTTACATGACTGTGAGACGTTTATTAGTGAGTAACTATTCATTTCATAGGTTCTATTAAACATAATAAAACACTGCATAGTTCAGTAACTTTAGCAGGAAAAATTATATCGTAAAAAACAACTTAATAAATTATTAAAGTAATGTTTGAATCGCTTATTTTTCCTTCTGAAACGAATTTCAGCATCTTTAGGACTTATTAGTTCATTTATGTAGATACATACAAGGAATAGAGATAAAAGTGCACCATCTGAGCTTGTTGTTAATTTATTATGTCTTTTATTAGATAACAGAAAAATATATATGTTTTAGGACACACCTGATGAGATTTGTTCAAAATATAATCTAACCCTAATTTAACATTTGCTTTGGTACATATCTGAAGTTACCATGATTCTAGTCACATTTTCTCATAAAAAGTGTTGTGTACCTGCTGAAGTTACTTAGACTTTCTTGTTCCAATTAACCTACAAAACGGTAAAACAAGTTTCTCTCTAATTATTTAGTCATTAATAGATATCTTAATAAGATAATTGATGTTATGGGATAACCGTAATTGATGTTATGGGATAACCGGATCAATCATCCGATATCAATGAGAGTGAAAATTTATGTTAATCCGATTAACGAAGGATAGCAAACTAAACTCAGAAGACGAATATTTTGAAGAACTCAAAGAACGATGACAGTCAATCACTCAGGACCATCTGTACAAACACATTGAAAGCATGTCATGTTGATGTGAAGCAGTACTGAAATACAAGGGATTGATTACTAAATACTAACTTGTGAAACTGGTTTGTGTCATCTTGAGTTTCAGGCTGATTAGAACAAGGAGATCTAAAACACTACAGCAGGTGTACAACACTTTGTATGATAAAATGTAACAAAATCATAAAAGGTTCGGGCATGTACGATAGTCAGTGTTAAAACTAGGATTTGGGATCATATTTGAACAGATCTCGTCGAATACGTTCTAAAAACATATAGTTTTACATATTTTTATGTTAGCTAATGTAGGATATAACAAATTATAACAACATTTTGAATGAAGCCACGATTTTGTCCACCCCATGTACATATATGTATATTAAGCGTTCTAAGTCTGAACAAAACGGACTTTCAATGATCATGGAAATAAACATTAATATGGTAATCAAAACACCACGATCTTCTGATCGAAGTAGGACAGTTAAATGAATATTTCTTAGATCTTTAAAACGAACAATCCATTGTTCTCTCACAGTTCACTCGATCCAGTCGACAGTCTGTGTACATCCAAAACGTTGATAGAAACACAGGAGGGAAGTTCAGATGTGAAGTTTCGGCAGATGCTCCATTGTTTAGGACAGCGGCAGCTGAGAAGGTCATGTCTGTAGAAGGTAAGTCTGAGAGATAAGATGATAGGTCGTCATGGAATATACTGTAAAACACAACATTCTGTTAATCTTATAAAAACATTTTCTACAGAATAATTAAAGAAAAAAATACGTACAATCTTGTAGTATTTATATAAAAGTATTAAACAAAATTTCACAAACGAAATAAACTCTTCTGTATCATTCTGTGTAAATTTTGAGAAAGAAGTACAAATAACCTCAGCAGAATTTATAAAACATTTCAGTATTCTGTACCACTTTTAATAAAAAATACGCATTTTTCTATGGGACTTATAATAAATTAACACAGAATATTCCTTAGAATTACGGGTTCGGCCTGGCCAGGTGGTTCAGGTACTCGACTCGTAATCCGAGAGTCGCAGGTTCGAATTCCCGTCCCATCAAACATGCTCGCCCTTTCAGCCGTGGGGGTGTTACAATATGACGGTCAATCCCACTATTCGTTGGTAAAAGAGTAGCCCAATAGTTGGGGGTGGGTGGTGAAGACTAGCTGCCTTCCCTCTAGTCTTACACTGCTAAATTAGGGATGGCGAGTGCAGATAGCCCTGGAGTAGTTTTGCGCGAAATTCAAAACCAAACCAATCTTCAGAATGTGTAATAAGGTTTTTTGTGTTTTTTTTTTAAAAGAAAAGAGAATAGAAGTAGCCAACGAAACGTTATTTTCTAAACTTTTACCGGTTTCTCTATTCGTGAAATGTATATATACATATATCAAGTGCGTTTTGATTCATAAAATATTTGGTTCGTGTCACAACAATATCAGACCAAACCAAATATGTGATTCAGCCCTATCATTGTGGCACAGTAACATGTAACGTATGGTGAACTTGTTCGAACTGTTAAAATAGTATGGCTAAACCTTTGTAAACTTATCAGTTAGACAGCAACGCATCTACGATTTATTTTTTAACTCTAGTTATTTTGAGCATGCTCAGTGGTGCTATCATTAGATAGCTGACTTTTTACGGTTTCCTTGCAAAGTTAGAATTTATCAGTTAACCCTAACTGTATGAGTAACAGTGGCTGTTACTTTACTTCGTTATCTATGATACATTACGTGCTTTGTTGAATCGCCACTTTAACTTCACATGGAGAGCTTAATAAAAAGAAATTGTTATCACAATTTATTAAAGAGTAATAGAATGTTCTGAGGGCTTATCAATACGTCACAACATGCGGAACGAACATGAAAACAAGAGTACAGAATCTCCGTGTTAAGTAACAATTTATTAATATTACTTTATGACCAACATAGCCCACAATTGAAAAACAGCTTGTTATAAGTAACAATTTATTAATATTACTTTATGACCAACATAGCCCACAATTGAAAAACAGCTTGTTATAAGTAACAATTTATTAATATTACTTTATGACCAACATAGCCCACAATTGAAAAACAGCTTGTTATAAGTAACAATTTATTAATATTACTTTATGACCAACATAGCCTACAATTGAAAAAACAGCTTGTTATAAGTAACAATTTATTAATATTACTTTATGACCAACATAGCCCATAATTGAAAAACAGCTTGTTATAAGTAACAATTTATTAATATTACTTTATGACCAACATAGCCCACAATTGAAAAACAGCTTGTTATAAGTAACAATTTATTAATATTACTTTATGACCAACATGGCCCACAATTGAAAAACAGCTTGTTATAAGTAACAATTTATTAATATTACTTTATGACCAACATAGCCCACAACTGAAAAACAGCTTGTTATAAGTAACAATTTATTAATATTACTTTATGACCAACATAGCCCACAATTGAAAAACAGCTTGTTATAAGTAACAATTTATTAATATTACTTTATGACCAACATGGCCCACAATTGAAAAACAGCTTGTTATAAGTAACAATTTATTAATATTACTTTATGACCAACATAGACCACAATTGAAAAACAGCTTGTTAATAATGGGTAGAACTAATTAAATAAATTGTTATTACGTTCTTACTCAAAATATTACAATGCATTGTTTTGTCCATACAGTAATCTAACTATCGGCGATATTATTGGCCATAATTCCAATAACACCTGGTGACGTTCGGTGTCAGACCAAATCCAAATATGTGCTGAAACATGTTCTATTTATTGCACTTCATGGCGTTATTTGATAGAATCTTCACATTCGATGACTAGATTTTAAGAGTGTGTCAATTTACCGAGTTATGTTTTCATACCTTTGATATTAATTCATTTAGGCCTCTGTAAGAAACTGTATATATCGAACACAGTAACATTTCATCACTTTCGCCAACGAACAGCTGACTGTATTTGAAGGAAAGCTAGTATACATTTAGATAAGACCTAGCCTATTTTAGGCAGGTCGAGGTCAAATTCTAATACACAGAAAGATAACCAAAATCCAAGACATTCTTATCTGTTAACATGGTGACCAATTTTTTACACAGTGATCGGATGTTGATGGAACCTAGCGGTCCTATATAGAATATTATTCTTCACTGTATTGACAATAATGGTCCATATCCTTTGGTGACAATGGACGTATGTACACATTCCTTTTTAATATTTGAGGGCCTAATACGATCAACGTTTCCTGACGGAGATTTGCGCTCTGTTGTGTGCTTGGTATTACGTTATTACATTAGATACAAGTAGATTACGTCAGGTATTTTATGGTAAAATAGTACTAAAGAATTCTCACTTTGAGTATTTTAAACCTATGGAAGAGTATTAAAAAATCATATTTTGTTATTTAACAATGAAAATAAAGTGAAATCATATAACTGTTTTTAACACACTATATTCCAACAAAAAACCTGTACAGCATATTAGACTCAGTGTTTTCTCTTCTGTCTAACGTCGTCTTCTGACTAGTATCCATGTATATATTTTACAACATTAAATTCCATATATCCTTGTTTTCTGTTAAATATGGAGTCGTCCTCTGACTAGCGTAAATGTATATAGTCTAAGGTATTGGATTCTTTATATGCTGTTTTCTCTTCAGTTTAACACCGTCCTCTGACTAGTATCCATGGATATAGTCCAGGATAATAGATTCCATATATCTTTGTTATCATCTGAGTCTGACATCTTTTTCTAACAAATATCCTTTTATACAATATGTGCGACATATATCTCTGTCAATCAGTTATTCTTAATAATACGTCCGATACAGTGGTATATGTTTATTCAAGTTACATGGATCTATTTATTTTCAAATGGCTCAGCATTGGCCAGGTGGTTAAGGCACTCGACTAATAATCCGAGGGTTGCGAGTTCGAATCCCCGTCGCCCCAAACATGCTCCACCTTTCAGCCCTGGTGGCGTTATAATGTGACGGTCAACCCCCTATTCGTTAGTAAAAGAGTAGCACAAGAGTTGGCGGTGGGTGGTGATGACTAGTTGCCTTCACCTCTAGTCTTACACTGCTAAATTAGGGACGGCTAGCACAGATAGCCCTCGTGTTGCTTTGCGCGAAATTCGAAACAAACAAACAATACTTCCAAGCTTTATATCGTGGCGACGTAAAAATGCAGCAAACAAACTACGATAGATAAACGAGTTTCATAAAGGCAGAAATCATCTTTAAAGCACTTCGTAGTGGATGTCTTATAGAGTTAGCTAAGTACCAGTTTATACAAGCTGGCGAAAAATATTTTTCCTCCATCTACAGCTGAATATTTTTGTATTCCCTATTGTAAATTCCATATACAAACAACAACTGCTTCAACCTTTTTTTTACAAACACATACACACGTGCGCATTGATCGTATAATCTCCTCCTTATGTTTATTGTTTTTCCAACAATACAAACTGGCTGCATTAGTCGGCGAGTCTCTGGTTCTCCAGTGCGGTGTCCATGCTTTGTGGTAAAATGAATGTTTTATTTTCTATATTATTGTCTTTGTTGAAGTGCGAGCCTAGGAATGTCGTCGAAGTTATTGAAATTCGCACGAACAGTGATAAGGAAGGTATAATTATTAAATATGGCCAAATGTCAGGAAAAGTTGATACATCACATAGCTTTTACTGTACTCAATTTTATACACACAGCTAGGGAAAATACATATGTAATACACAGAGTTTACTTACGCTCATGGAGACAGTAATAAGAGTTACGGAAAACTGAAGTAAGATTTTGTTTTAACCGAAATGTAACTCACATTCTGAACAGCAGTAACCCGAACCAGTTGACTGATGTAAGGTGTAACATATGGTTTAACTTAAGTAACCCTAACCAGTTGATTGATGTAAGGAGTAACATACGGTAGTGTAACTTAAGTAACCCGAACCAGCTGACTGAAGTAAGGTGTAACATACGGTGTAACTGAAGTAACCCCAACCAGTTGATTGATGTGAGGTGTAACATATGGTCTAACTCAAGTAACCCCAACTAGTTGATTGATGTAAGTTGTAACATACGGTGTAACTGAAGTAACCCCAACCAATTGATTGATGTAAGGTGTAACATACGATGTAACTCAAGTAACCCACGTAACCCTGACCAGCTGACTGATGTAAGATGTAACGTACAGTGTAACTCAGGTAATTTTGACCAGCTGATTAATGTAAGGTGTAACACACGATGTAACTTAAGTAACCCTAACCAGTTAACTACTGTAACTTAAATTACTCTGACCCGCTGACTAATGAAAAATTCAACGTAGATATATTTTCATCTTTTAAGAATCTTTCGTGGTCTTTAAGAAAAGTCTGTTTTAGCATTTCCACATTATACACATGCAATAGGAGTTGATGTAAAAATCGAAATGTGAAAAATTCTAGTAATAGTGTTTTATATTGGTAATTTTATTGAGTAATGAACACGTAGGAAACAATATTTATTTTTAATTTTTTTTACAGAGTTCACTGGAACCGCTAGCTGTCTTCAACATCCGTCAGGTGGAGCTGGTGTCTTACTGCTTCTTCTCAGTTGTGTGTTAAACGTATACCTGACTTACAAACTGGGATGATTTTTTTGTTATTTTTACGAGCAAAAATTAAAACTAACAGTAGTTAGACCAAAAATGGTAAATTGCTTTGTGGGTGACTTTAAAACGGATCACGTAATTCGCTTTTATCTAGGAGTGAAACTGGTTCTGAAAGAGTATTGAATGTTTTACGTGATTATTAGGAAAGACTAGTGATCACATGAAGAAAGATTTCCAAGGTTTGAATATGACATTAAATCATTCATTGAACTTTGTTCTAGAAACGTTTTGCTTCTCTTACTAATTGGATATTGAAGGAGCACCTTGGAAAACGAGGTTGTTTGGAAATTGAACGATCATTTAGTTCGAAACTTGCTATCTATAAAAATGTGAGTTGTTGTTCCAATTGATTGTATTGTGTGGCGAAGTAAACTATTTTAATCTATTAGCTATTAATAGCAATGATCATGTGTTATATTTAAGCAGAACGTGTAATGTGTTATATTTAACATGTAATTCTAAGAGAGTATTTGAATTCTGTTTGTTTATGTGAAGGTTTTAGTTTAATGGCTTTTTTCCCCTTTTCCATGCATTCATTCGACAAAGATTTAATTGGGCGTTTCATAAGAAACACTGGCATACGTGTTGAAACATAACTGGATGACGTGATTTAATTGGGCGTTTCATAAGAAACACTGGCATACGTGTTGAAACATGACTGGATGACGTTGACTTAAACACAAACAAGCAGCTTATATTTACCAGTAAAACAATACTTTAAAAGTGGAAAGTTGTTAATTTGTTTTACAAACAAATAGGTGTACAGTATTTGGCAAACGTCTCACAATTTGAAGCCTAACTGACGAGTTCTAGTATTAGACGAAAGACCTAAACGGCAGTACTTCTGAGAGACAAAGTATTTATCTGACCAGTTATTTTAACACACCTCTGATTTTAAACACATAATCGACAGATTAATAAAACTCATCTGCAGTTCACATTATAATTATCTCAGATTTTAGGCATAAACGCTAATATTATCAATATTTGTATGAAGATTACCTAGTGATGGAAGATGAGGAAGGGGTACCATCTTCTTCCATCGTCAGCTGGACTGCTTTGCCCTTTGAATCAACAACACTTAGTAATAACTATGTTAGAAACTCAATCTGTAAGAAAATACAGTTCAAATAAGCACTTAAGATCAAAGTGCTTTTAGTGGTACCTTCAACTTGTGGACTCCAAATGAGTTTTTAAAAAAAATTAAAAGTTAAACAAAGTGAATTAGAGAAAACTAAAGCTTGCCTCTCTCACACCTGCTTTCTAAAAATTAAAACAGAAATATATGTATAAATATAAACGTGTTGAACCTAATGCTAATCTAAATGTCATTCTTATCTTAAACTTAGCACGACTGGAGATTGCTGACATTGTTGGAAATTAAAGCTCGAATCGGGTTAAAGGTTTTAGTTTTGTTTTCTGACATGAGTTATCGCGTTTCATGTCAAAATACTCTTGTGTTACTGATGTAATAACTTTAAAAACAAGTTGCGACTTTTATTTAATTATCGCGTCTTTCTAACCTATCAAGACAACTTCTCTTTAGAAGTTTGGTTTTTTAAGTAATTTCAATTGTAAAAGTTGAACTGAAGCTAAGATCAGTGGCACTGGTTTAGCTACATAATGGTTTTCTATTTATAGCCAAATCAACTAAATATTTATTTCTCTTTATTATGTATAGTTTGTGTTGTTTTTTATCGTCATAAAATTTCTTTGTTGTTTCAAGTGATAAACATTTAAATTTGATTTGTAACTGTCAGTGAAAAGGGAATATATTTGATCTGCAATAGACATTCTTTAAAACAATAAAAATATCAGTGTTTTAAGTGTGTGGTCTGAGTTCTTATCTTTATGATTAATTTACTGCAAACAAATGACGATACCATTGAACCAGAAGTAATTTATTGATACGGGAGTACAAAACAAAAGATAATTCATCTGTTTAATAACGTGTTGAAAAAACGTTTTTATCCTAAATACAAACAAGGAATATTGACAACATAAGCTGTTCGAAACGTCTTAAAAAACGAAGATAAAAATTAATTTCCAACATCATATGTTACCTTCGTTCGACATCGTGACAAGAAAATAGAAAACATTCGGTTTTGGTAGGATGTTACACGACAGATGCCTGTAGTAGGCAGAGCAGAAAGCCTTTTGTGTAGTTTTGTGTATAGATAGCAAACAAACAAATCCTACATGCTGTTTAAAATGTTCTATTTTAGCTTTGTTTTATTAGCTAGAGAAATGTATTATTTTGTGTGGTTTTATTAGCTAGAGAAATGTTCTGTTTTGTATGGTTTTATTAGCTGGAAATATATTCTATTAAAGCATGTTTTTACTGCCTATAAAAATGCTTTATTTCAACATGTTTTTGCTAGCCGTAAGAATGTTCTATTTCAGCCTGGTTTTATTAGTTATAAAATGTTTTATTTCAACATGATTCTCCATGTTTTACATGCTCATAGTTGAGACATGTTTTGTAGATGCTGATCATTCTAAATGTGCATATCACACTTCGTAGCAAATACATATTATAAAGTTAATGCTCTTACATATTTTAGTAAGATGATTACCATCAGAGGGGGCGACAGATTAACTAGTTTGTTTATAAGTGTAAAGGTATTGTTGTTTTTGAATTAAGAACAAATCTGTACTTTGCCAACCTCGGCTATCAAAACGTGGTTTTTAGTGTGTGAGTCCAGAGACATATCGATGTGCCACTAGGGGGCGAGCATAATGTTATAAAATGATCTATTTGTGCTCAGTCCACTAACAGTATCGAATTCTGATATTTTACAAGTCCTCACACCTAGTGCCGGATCAAGATAATCGTAGGGCCTAGATATCTTCTGTTCGTAGGCCCTAACAACTGTATAAGTTATACCAAACATTAGATGGATTATAGATATATAAATTATGAATTCTGGATTAAAATTTCATAGGCCCTAAACACTGTGCTATTGTGCCTAATAAATAATCCTGCTCTGCTTACACCTACCAATGACATAACGGGACAATCAATAGGAATTATTGACATAATCAGGTAATATATATTGTGTCTTTATATTAAAGTATTTGTCAAATGGGGAAAAAACCACCATGTTTATCTTTGTGTGTATAGCATAAAGGCTTAAGTCCTATTCATTCCAGTCATGTCTTTATGACAGTATATGTTATTTAAATAACCATGTTTTCCTTATGCATATCAGACTGAGAATCACAGGCCATCTTCTTATCACTTATGTATTTTCTTTATGCATATCAGACAAAGAATCACAGGCCATCTTCTTATCACTTATGTATGCAAGATAATGGTTTTTCACGAAGATCAGTTTTAATAGAACACTTACAGTGGCGAAAATTCTGACCAGAATTTAAAATTTACAATATGCTTTCCAGTAGCTCACTGGTAAGCTAGAAGGCTTATAATACTGAAATTTGGGGCTTGATCTCTGCCCTAAGAACAAAATAGTGAGTCCACTGTGCAGGTTTGTGCTTAAGAACAATCTAATAATCTTTGCTAACTGTTAACATAGATTGAGTTGTATTGCTCGTTACGTAGTACAGAGAGGTTGAGCTGTCAACATTGAAAAAAATTCACGTGCTCTCATGAGCAGCGCGTTTTCTTTCACTATCCTTCTCATAGTTTTTCTGAAAAGACTACAAAGTCACGTTGCTCAACACGTGATTCAGAGAAACAAAACACACGTCACTTCTAGTCTACATGAACCTTCCGTGTGTGGTGTTTGAGTCGTACCTGGAGTGAAGCACTAGTGTTACCAGTTCTTAACTGGTGAGAAACCTACTTGAGCTAAAAATGTATCTCAGTACGACTGGTATGGGTATTAAAACTTTTATTAAAATAGAGAACAGAGTTTCAGAATTCTTAAGTCACCTTCAGCTTAATAAGATCGAAACGTTGCTCTCAACTTGACTTTAATAAACGATTTCCTATACCAGCCATCTTGAGATATATTAGTATAGGAACTGTTCGACATGTGAGAGACGACGGTTTGACTTTTAGGGCATAAAAAGTTTAGAACTACAAACATGGTTTACATGTTTAATAATAAATTGTAGTTTAAAGTAAAGTTGAAGTATATACATTCCTGGTAAAATGTTACTTCTAATATAACTACTGTTTCCCTTAGTGAATTAACGAGCACGCCACTGAAAGGTGTTTTTCATAGAACGTCAGAGTTTCCATTGTCATGACTGAACTTATTGGGTGTTCACGACAACACAGTTTCTTGTTTGTCAAAGAACGTCAGAGTTTCCATTGTCATGACTGAACTTATTGGGTGTTCACGACAACACAGTTTCTTGTTTGTCAAAGAACGTCAGAGTTTCCATTTTCATGACTGAACGTATTGGCTGTTCACGACAACACAGTTTCATGTTTGTTAAAAAACGTCAGAGTTTCCATTTTCATGACTGAACGTATTGGGTGTTCACGACAACCCAGTTTCATATTTGTTAAAGAACGTCAGAGTTTCCATTGTCATGACTGAACTTATTGGGTGTTCACGACAACACAGTTTCTTGTTTGTCAAAGAACGTCAGAGTTTCCATTGTCATGACTGAACTTATTGGGTGTTCACGACAACACAGTTTCTTGTTTGTTAAAGAACGTCAGAGTTTCCATTGTCATGACTGAACTTATTGGGTGTTCACGACAACACAGTTTCTTGTTTGTCAAAGAACGTCAGAGTTTCCATTTTCATAACTGAACGTATTGGCTGTTCACGACAACACAGTTTCATGTATGTTAAAAAAACGTCAGAGTTTTCATTGTCATGACTAAACTTATTGGCTATTCACGACAACGCAGTTTCAAGTTTTTCTTAGTCATTAGATTTTATCAACGACACAAACCAATTTTTAGTGTTTAACAAGACTTGTATATGTCAACATGACAGACTGTATTAAATAGTTCCAAACATGACTTAAGGCTATTAGGTTATAAAGAAAAACGTTCGTATGAAAATAGCTGAGAAATGAGAGAAGATATTTAAAACAATTGTAGTAAAATATGGGTAAACAATACTGATTCTTTACGACATTCATACAACAATACTCATCTCGTAAGTTACCACGAGAAAATAATAAACGAAAGCATCTATTATTAAACCAAACAAAGCCGTATAAAAAGAGACACCTATCGTTTGTTTTCAGAAAGTTATGAAAAACAGTGGGTCATTTTTTTTAATTAGGTAAATTTTTGGTGGTTTTTCTCGAAATTTTTTTACAAAGAACTAAAGATCTGGCCTCTAATCGTGTAGAGTTGGTATTGAGGTGACAAATTCGAATATTTTAGATCCAATGGTTTGTATATAGTATAATAATTAACTTAGGCTTAATTCAAGCAAAAAGGTAAGTTGAAATAGCCCTGCAAGGTTATCATTCTGCCCTCTGAAATTATGGTAACATAGAATTGTTTCCTATAGTATTAAAACTCTCACCACGTTGTTTTGATACTCAACAACAGTAGTGTTCATACAAGCAGTAAGTTAACGACTTATAATTCTAAACTCCGATGTTCGATTCTCCATGGTGAACATCGCAGAAATATACAGTGGTGTGTATAACTTTGTCATGAAATAAAAACTTGACTGTTCTAATAGAAATCTAGCCCTAGCAGCAAAATATTAAAGTTTTTTCTAGTCTATCACGGAAGGAACGGTTAACTGATATCATTTGAAAGTTCTGTTACTGGGGGTTCATATTTATTAAGTAACATTGGTAATATACCAGGTTAAGCTATCTGGAGGCTGTTAAAGACATTTGGGGTTTATCATAATTTATTAATGAAATTATCAGACTTCGAAACTGTTTAGTTAACAATTTATTTGTATTCAACATTGTGTACCATAAAACTGACGTGGAATTTCCTGACAACTCGTTTTCTTTGTGAATCAGCCAATTTAGGTTAGCTACTATTCGGTAGAGTACACATTTTTGATGTATTTTGTTTGTTTGTTTTTGAATTTCGCGCAAAGCTACTCGAGGGCTATCTGTGCTAGCCGTCCCTAATTTAGCAATGTAAGACTAGAGAGAAGGCAGCTAATCATAACTACACACCGCCAACTCTTGGGCTACTCTTTTACCAACGAATAGTGGAATTGACCGTCACATTATAACTCCCCCACGGCTGAAAGAGCAAACTTGTTTGGTGCGATAGGGATTCAAACCTGCAACTCTCAGATTACGAGTCGAATGCTTTAACTCACCTGGCCATGCCGGGCCTTTTCCGATGTATACTGCTGATTTATATCATTGAAATTTTTTAAAGTTTATTTCTCACTGCATCAAGTTAAGATACTATTGTAGGAATGGGCCAAAAAAAAAAAGATTGAACCAACCTTCGAGAACATCTTTCTCATAGTCCTACAAAGGGATTTACCGAATGGAACAATCTAGATGATACTGGAGTTGTTCACCAATTACTTGTGTTTCCTCCGAACCAAGAATCTGGATAAACTACATCGACCTGATGACCATCTTGTCCAGTTTAACCCTTTCATTGAGAGAAGAAAATTGGGAACTGAATGTGACCACACAGCATGCTTTGCGTATGAAAGGGTAAATTATGCTTGCTATATAGTTATGGACTGTTGTGTGCTCGTCTACAGGTGACAATATCTCATAATTGTTTTCTGTACATCTTGAGTCTACTAATACAAGTGAACAAACAGATGAAAATACAATTAACAAAGATATAAAGGTACACAGAGAACTTGTCAATTTAGCTTGAACGTCAGCATCATGGCAGCAAAATATCGAAGGTACTACGTCCGACTTTTGCGAGATATACTATAATGGAATTCTTGCTTATATGATACTGGAAAAACGTTATTTATGACGAGATGTGCAACCTCTAAATTTGCAAAATTTTTATCTCGTATGCATTTAGATTTACAATATGGGTCACGATTTGCCCATTTCACCTCTGTTTTTGTCATGGAGAACTTTATTTTTTTTTATTCTCAGGGTTTAGATATAATATCATGAATACGTCACACGCGGATCAATGCACTTGCGCTATCTGTATAAACATTATAGTACTGTCTGTTATATGTCCATGTTAATAATCTTCATATTGTGGATGGATCTTCACCAAAATTAATATGGAGGTTCATTAGGTCTATGGGGAAATACATAGAAAGTTTTAATTTTGCATTTTGTGGTTTTTGTGATTGTTTTTAACTGTTTTGTTTACCACTACTTCGCCCCTGCTGATGGATTTTCACATATTTGGCATGAAGGTTTGTTGGGTCCATGTGGAGATACATGCAAATTCACGGTTCACATTTTGCGTTTTGCTGTTTTTATGGGAGTTTTGGGAGTTTTTTTAAAAATGTATATAAAAAACAACTTTTCACGTTCTAAGATAACATTTCATTAATTATGAATTTACATAACTTCCGTCCAGGGTACAGTTACCCCAGCTGGTACTTTTGATGAAGGTACTTGGTTCTTAACATACTAATGAGATACTGGCATTGGCTATTACCCTTATGATAAGAGATCTCGCCTTTCAATGTTTCAAAGATGTTTTTAACATCTCTAAAACGCTACAGTAGCTCTGCACGTAACAAAAGGTTTGGCCATAACTAAAACCCTAGGCAAATCAGCGTATTACACATTAAACAAAAACCGAGTGAACACGGACCCACCAGTCATTAAACTTCATGATCGACTCCCAACACCGAATTTAAAAGTATTCGCTGATAGAAACAAAACAACAAAAGTCAAATACAGATACATCATTTAGGACAACGAGTTGTTTGTTTGGCACCGTGTTAATGATGACCTAAACAAGACAGTTAGACACGCAAGAGGTGTCAAAACATCTTCTGAACAACTTGCCTTGGTTCTCAATACTCCTAATGGGGATCAATATTCACAGAAAAACAACAGATGAATATCACGCCGTTGAACATCGCTTCTACAATCGATGGGAAAGCATCGGTGAATACTGTGAAAAAAGAACATCTAGTGGCATACCAATCTCTCATCCTCTCAAAGACTTTCAATAAATCTCTTGTTCTTTTTGACTGAATATTGTTTGAGAAAGACGAAGAATGTCACAGCTACTCAAACAGAATGTAGAACACACCTCTTCTCAAAACCCAACAAGACAAGGCTCTTCTGATTTCTAGTACAGAAAGTTATTTACAAATGAAGGTTAAACGACAAAATCATGTTTGTAATGACAATGGACAATTATCATCTGACGAATCAACAATAAGTTACTGCTATCCCAGAAACTGAAACTTGTCTCATGTCTCGAGAACTGCTTACCGATCTATCTTAGCTGTAGTCGATGATAAAGGCTTCTTGCTTTGGCTTTCCGTACGGACATAGCTGCTTCTATATATACCAAAGTGACATTCAAGCAAGAGTAAAACATTTATGTAAGAAAACAAGCCAATATACTTGGAGACTCTTTGTGTAAAGCTGTCATCTTGTGACACTCTTGTGGGTCGAGAAAAGCTAGCAGTCGAAAGAATTTCAGCAAGCGTTCAAGGACCTAGAAAAAGAATAGACATTACATTTCAAGCACTTTAAAATTTACAGGTTCTAACTGTATTTATCAAGGTACAAAGTGCACAACGTATTGCGATGTCACTTGTTTCGATTCTCATTGAGCCACTCCAGATACCATCTTGTGAAGATGTTTTTAACACAAGCACGTGCTCCGTGCAAATTATCTGTCATACAACAATTAAAACGAGAAGCCTGATGAGTTATCCATCACCAACTGGTCACAGGTGGAAAGTAGGTGAAGGCAATACGACGTTCAGTTTAACTGGATGGATGGACACATGCACCAGATACAGCCTTGGATCTGATGGTTTGACATTGCAAAAGGTGGCACGTAACTTTGTCACCTGTTCGTTCTTAATCAACAGTGTAAAGTGCACAAATATCTCTGTAAGCTAAAGAACTGGAAAAATCGGCCATCATAATCTAAAGATGTGAGAGTGGGACATGAAGAAACCAAAGAGTTAGACATCGAAGATTAAGAGATTACTTATCTCTTGTATTCATCAGTTAACGGAAACACAGAAGACATTAATTTGTGTAAGTGGTTCTCACGCATTACGTAGGTAACTGTAAATGACAAGTTTGGTGAATTATTTATTGTTTAGTTAGTCATTCCATTTTCGATTCCTGATGATATAAACTAAACATTCAGAAATTATATCTCAACTCATTATTTGATAGAATATTTACGCAGAGTATTTATTCATCATGAAACTTTGTGGAATGGACGGCAACTGCTTGTTGTGGAAACTCAAATGTAAAGAACGACGTTTTGAAAGTCTTCCGCATTTCGTATTCAGTGACCTAAAGACGGAAGACTTTCGAAACGTCGTCCTCTACACTTGTGTCTCCACAACAAGTAGTTGCCATCCATTCCACAAAGTTTCACACATATTAACTTGTTCAATGTCATAAATGACCATGTCACTGAAATTTAATGAAAATATGAACAATGCGGAGGTACAAAAATGGTTAAATTATGTTATGGTCTCACTTTTGTTGTTGTCTTAATCAAACTCTATTAGCACCAATAACAAATTTTAACATTCAATAAACTGTCTTTGATAAAAAGTAACAGTGCAGAGCTTTACTTAACTCACTAGTGAAGAACTGATAACAAAAAGTTATACTAATATTTGGTGCCATTTACAAGCTACGAAATGTTAAACATAGTTCAATAAACAGCGTCAGTGTTTCGTAATCTCATTTAAAACGTAAGTCAGCCTTGTTCATCTTGAACTGTCCTATAGAACTCAAACTGCTCTATTGTCACTACTACTTGGCAAATATGAATCCCCAAGAACAGAGCTTCCAAAGAAACAGTTGAACATTTGTCACGTTGAATGGTACATTATGACCAGTTCTGAGACACAAAACGAATTTGCTTACATAATTTGCAGTCAACTTTATGTGTAGAAAAACAACTTGCAAGTACATAAACGGTGTTTAAATAATTAAAAACATTTGAATGAAACTCCCAGTCTGCAACTTGATTTATCACTTTTGTCACTGATTCATAATGATTTGGGGGAATTTTACCACTTAACAGTAACTCTGAAGTAGATGCAAAGAGAACAAACAAAATCAGCCATTTTATAATGATTAGGGTGCACGTGTTATATATATGTACATATTGGGTATTCATTTGCCTTTTCCAAGCCACAGTTAACCTGTATTTATATATAAGAATTTGTAACACTGGTGGTATTAACTTATGTTGTGTTCCATTCAGCTGTTTTCAAGATAATTAGATATTAATATATTCGAATCATCTCATCATCTGTCGCTGAGTTATTATGTCGGTTTCGAGGAATTCTTCAGTGATAGAATGACAAATTAGCTCTCGTATTCATTTCTAATGTACGAGATATCTTGTCTACTAAATAATTCAGTATATTGGTTTGTTTCATTGATTTTGAATTCAGCACAAAGGTACACAATGGGCTATCTGTGCTCTGCCCATCACGGGTATCAAAATCTGGACATACCGTTGCACAACGAGGGTACAATTCAGTAGAATAATTTCGTATATTAACTGTTACATATTATTCAAGTCTTATGTAAGACAAAGTGTTCTATATAGAGTAAAAGACAAACAGAAGCATCAGAGAATTATAAAATAGATATATATATTTTAGCATTATTTACAGAGAAAGGTACAATATTTTATTATTCACATTTTAAAGTTAGGCATGTGGTCACTACGTTGTGTTATTTTAGTTTATACACTAATAGTACTTTTCTTTAATAATTACAATATTTTTTCTGCACTAAAAGTAATTTTAAACTAACAATAATTCTATTTCACAATAGTAGCAGTTTTCACACACACTATGCTTGGCATGGCCAGGTGTGTTAAGGCGTTCGACTCGTGATCTGAGGGTCGCAGGTTCGAATCCCCATCGCTCCAAACATACTTGCCCTTTCACCCGTGGGGGCGTTATAATGTGACGATCAATCGAACTATTCGTTGATAAAAGAGTGGCCCAAGAGTTGGCGGTGGGTGGTGATGACTAACTGCCTTCCTTCTAGTCTTAAACTCCTAAATTAGTGACGGATAGCACAGATAGCCCTCGTGTAGCTTTGCGCGAAATTCAAACACTCTAACAATATCTTTCTTTCATCTAATAGTATTTTCAATTCACAAAAATAATGTTATTATTGCAGCAATAATAGTTTTTTTTGTTTTTATTTACAATAACAGTAGTTTTAATTTCGTAGTAATAATAGTTTTCGATACAATCTGTAGTTTGTTCCGTAATCTCACACAAACTCATTATAATTTAGCATAAGAGCATATGCTACGAATACAAGTAGCGAATTATTCTGGGTTCAATGAACAGAAAATGTCTGATCCAGCGATTATGACTGGTCATGCTTTTTTAAAAAATCGCTAACTTATGTAGAAAATATACGTCCCTTTCATGAAAACAGGCGAAATTGCAAATCATTTGAATATAAAAATTATCTGCCCTGTCACGTTGGATTTTTCTAATGCCTTCTCTCTTCGATCATCCGAAAGACGCGATTTTATCAGTCGAATTATCTTTTAGGTGCTTAAATATGATCCGACTTACTAAAAATGATGGTACGAAAGGAGGGATATTTTTCTAGGTGGTTACTGATCCATACCAGGCAATTTCGAAAGTAAAAATCCATCTTAGAATACGATATCGTTCGCACAGACTGGAACCGAAATACGCTTTGTATGAAAATTGTCTAATTATGATTGGTTAGGTGTTTGTAGATCAGAACTTTCACGTGTGTAATGAAGTTTACGAGACGTTTCGAAACAAACAAATCCCTACATGCGTTAATAGCTGGGTGAATTTTCTTTTAATTTAAAAACTACAAAAACTTATGCAACAAATTTACAGAATTTCGACGCTAAAATCAATATGTTAAAAGGTTCCGTAGGAAACAATTTGAAGTTTTGATATATATATATACTTGTACATATATATGTGTGGTCGAAACTACGTGTTTGCCGCCAATGTTAATACATACACAGACCTACAAACACACACACATAAATACGTCTGATTGAAACTACACGTTTTTTACCACTGCTTATACATATATATTCTCTGTTTGTTTGTGTGTTTTTTTTAATGTCGTGCAAAGCTACACAAGGGTTACCTGCGCAAGCCGTTCCTAATTTAGTAGTGTAAGACTAGAGGGAAGGCAGCTAGTCATCACCCCCTACCGCCAACTCTTAGGCTACTCTTTTACTAACGAACAGTGGGATTAATCGTCACACTATGGCGCCCCCACAGTTGAAAGGACAAGCATGTTTGGTGCGACGGGGATTCGAACCCACGTCCTCAGATTACGAGTCGAGCGCCTTAACCACCTGGCCATGCCAGGGGCCTATTTTTTTATGCAAGCTACACGTTCACCAATGTTTATATTTATACTTATTGATGTAATGGAAACTAAATGTTTGTCACCAGTTTATATTTATATGATGAAAAAAGCAATCATAAAATCACTTCTTTGACACAAAATGGCTCTTCGTCCTACACTTTCTATTTACACAACTGAAGGTCTATTCATGAATGCAGTTTACTGTTCACGTTTACAACAATGGCCCTCTCGTCAATATAAAATCACTGCTAAATACTAAACAGTGTAAGCAAGTCTCCAACCTGTAACTGCTCAGAGAGAAACGGTAAATACTTTTATTTCTTCTTAAAGAAGATCGAAAAAATTAAAGCGATAAAACATGGTATTCAACAAATGTTGTATGCGCATGCTCAAGTCGCTACGTAGGAAATATTTTGCACAAAAATAAAAATGTAAGGCCTACTTTTTTATTCAGGCTCAAAACTTCTAATGTCAGTTTACTGTGTTACACAGATGTTTATATACTTGTATGACACACGGTAAAAATGAGAAACAATAGCTGAACTTCCTGTGAAGTTTTGCTTTTCCCTTTGAAAGTCGTTCCAAAAATATCTGTTTTATACCGCAGAAGAAATATAAACATTTAATTGTGTGATCTCCAGATGAAGCTAGGGAAGTTGATAATGTAATAAAATAACAGACTGGTTATTACTGTGAGTCTAATTGTTACGTTCATAACAGAATCAGGCTGTGGATAACTTAAACGTTGTTTTTCCCTGGTTGTTACTATGAGTCTACTTGTTACATTCATACTAGAATCAGGCTGTAGATAACTTAAACGTTGTTTTTCCCTGGTTGTCACTGTGAGTCTACTTGTTACATTCATACCAGAATCAGGCTGTAGATAACTTAAACATTGTTTTTCCCTGGTTGTTACTGTGAGTCTACTTGTTACATTCTTACCAGAATCAGGCTACAAATAACTTAAACGTTATTTTTCCCTGGTTGTTACTATGAGTCTAATTGTTACATTCATACTAGAATCAGGCTGTAGATAACTTAAACGTTGTTTTTCCCTGGTTGTTACTGTGAGTCCACTTGTTACATTCATACCAGAATCAGGCTATAGATAACTTAAACGTTGTTTTTCCCTGGTTGTTACTGTGAGTCTAATTGTTACATTCATACTAGAATCAGGCTGTGGATAACTAAAACGTTGTTTTTCCCTGGTTGTTACTGTGAGTCTACTTGTTACATTGATACTAGAATCAGGCTGTGGATAACTTAAACGTTGTTTTTCCCTGGTTGTTACTGTGAGTCTACTTGTTAAATTCATACTAGAGTCAGGCTGTAGATAACTTAAACATTGTTTTTCCTTGGTTGTTACTGTGTGTCTAATTGTTACATTCATACCAGAATCAGGCTGTGGATAACTTAAACGTTGTTTTTCCCTGGTTGCTACTATGAGTCTAATTGTTGCTTTCATACCAGAATCAGGCTGTGGATAACTTAAACATCACTTTTTATGTAATTGTTTGTATTAATATACGTATATAAACATATATTATTACATACACTCGACGTTCTATGCATTGTTTTTATTGTGTCTTTTACCACTGTTAGGGCTCTGATAAATTTTTCATCATTGGATTCTTGTTACAATAGTGTATTCCTTATTAAGTGTGGTGAAACTCTGCAGATCACAAAGAATTTTCAATAATATTGAGGACTTAAAAGTTTAACATTTAATTCTATAAGTGTATTTGATTACTGTTTAACATTTTCTTAAAAAATTTGCATTAAGTTGTGGGTCGGTTAATGTTGTTATATGTGTCCTGATAACAGAGGTTATGTAAAAACTTAAACAAAAACCTATCAAATACTGCAATTATTTTATATAACTAATTATGGATTGCACTCAATATTTTTGTTCGATTACTCATATTGAGTGTTGTTACAGATAATAACAAAAATTACTCTGTATGTAGATCCAAGTGGTTGTGAGTCGCAGGAAAACAAATCTGTAATTTTAGGGTTAAAGTTATTTCCACTCTACCGTTGAAACTGTTTAGATATTTCCTTTGAAAATCTATTTTTTCATCCACAATTTAAGTTTCATCTTTTTAGAGAAAGAAGAGACGTGCATGAACGTTAAATATCGATAGAAAGATTAAATATTTGCGAAAGGTTAATAAATTTATCTCTCTCTCTAATTATAAAATATTGAGATTAGTTACGTAGGATATTGTAGTCTATGAGGATGTGAGACGTTAGACAGTTTGATACTGATATGTCTCATGGTATTTGTTAAAATCTAACAGTATTAGTGTTAGAGCTATTTTAGTACTTCTGACCGTCCATCTTATCGATATATTTTCATAATGGTGAGAAATGAAAGATATTACACTTAATATTAATTTATTTTGAATACCAAATCTTCAAAAGTAGAAGGTTTTCCTACGAAAGAAAATATTAGCATACGACAGCTGTGAATTATAGAATGGATTAGGGTTCACTGTTATTGACATTTACTCATTGAAATTATATTACTCAGTTTAAAGATTTATATTTCCTGATACCTAAAATTCTCCAGGGTGCTTTAAGTAATACACAGAAGCAAAATTTTAATATTAAAATTGATTTCCGTGATAGAATTTTTCTAGAAACTACTATTTTTTACCCTTACAAAATTGCAGTCGATATTCTGATTTCTTAGGTATTACCTTGCACATTTTACCGTACACTCAAAATGAAACAAATTAATAACTAAAAAAACATTTATTTTATTTCTAACATACATTGTGGTAGAATAATTCACTGGTGGCTCAACAGCAAATTTGAGGATTTATAACACTGAAATTTGGGTTTCAAAACGCTTAGTGAACCTTATACAATTAGCCAATTGTGAAGCTACTGGTATAACAAATTAATCAGTGATATAAATAGAAGATAACTGTTATCTTTTTACTTTCAATATCAACTCAGTAATAAGTTTATATTTTAAAAACAATATTTGTCACAACTATCGAGAAGGATACTGAATGAAGACTAGTTATTTTAAAGAGGAAGAAAAACAGTTTGAATAACAAATTACAGAAATAATTTATAGTTCTTTTTGTTCCTTAGGAATTCGAATACCGAGATAACTGAATTTTGAATACACATTGTCTCTCACAAATGATAATTTTATGGTTAGTTATAAACCATAATGTTTCATTCCAGTCATGCACTACGTGGAACATGTATGTGTGTGTGTTTAAATATTTATTTAAAGTTTAGTGCCACATAACTCTTTTAATTTTCAAACTTTCTTGCTTAGTCAGAAAAAAGTATTGATATTGAAGATTGTGAATTGCTTTACTCGTTAGCCTGGTTTGAGAGTATGGTAAATAAGGTACTGTATATTATCAATATCCTGGTTTGAGAGTATGGTGAATAAGCTACTGTATAAAACAAGGCTTAAGGTGTACTCAGTATCTAAGATATGATTTGAGTGCAGTGTGTGGTAATGATATGTGGTAACTAAAAATAAAACAAGGCTTAAGGTGTACTCAGTATCTAAGATATGATTTGAGTGTACTGGGTGGTAATGATATGTGGTAAGTAAAAATAAAACAAGGCTTAAGGTGTACTCAGTATCTAAGATATGATTTGAGTGTACTGGGTGGTAATGATATGTGGTAACTGAAACTAAAACAAGGCTTAAGGTGTACTCAGTATCTAAGATATGATTTGAGTGTACTGGGTGGTAATGATATGTGGTAACTAAAACTAAAACAAGGCTTAAGGTGTACTCAGTATCTAAGATATGATTTGAGTGTACTGGGTGGTAATGATATGTGGTAACTGAAACTAAAACAAGGCTTAAGGTGTACTCAGTATCTAAGATACTTAGCAGTGAAGACAAATAACTAAACCTGAGGAAAGGTTTATAAAAGTCTATTTTTCACTGCACATCAACTTCTTAATGCATTATTTATAAAGCTCCGAACGCGTCTTACAACAAGTTTCGGACCGAAGTTGTAAACGGCCCGGCATGGCCAGGTGGTTAAGGCACTCGACTCGCAATCCGAGGATAGCGATCAGCTAAAAGTTATCTTGAGTCAAAATCATTTGCGGACCGAGGTTCGAATCCTCGTTATACCAAACATGTTTGCCCTTTCAGTCGTTGGGACGTTCGTTATAAGTGACGGTAAATCCCAGCATTCGTTGCTAAAAGAGTAGCACAAGAGTTGGAGGTAGATGGCGATAAATAGCTACCTTCCCTTTAGTCTTACACATAAATTAGGAACACCTAGCGCAAATATCCCTGATGTAGCTTTGCACGAAATTCAAAACAAACCAAAACAATTGGAACGTGTCTTACAACAAGTATCGTATGCATGTTGTAAAGAGCCCTAGACGCGTCTTATAAGAAGTTCTTGACGCATGTGTTTTACCAGTCTCTTACAAGTTTACTTGTTTTTTTTTTTAAATTTGCAACAGACTAAAATTACGTAGAAACCCGTTTCGGTTTCATAAGTAGAACTTCACACATAGTAACAAATTCTAAGTTAGAGTAAAAGAAGTGTGTAATTCTTTTTTGTTTTTAATTTCGCGCAAAGATACACAACAGCTATCTGGGCTAGCAGTCCCTAATTTGGTAGTGTATTACTAGAAAAATGGCAGATAGTCATCATAACCCACCGGCAACTCTTTATCAACAAATAGTGGGATTAACCGTCACTTTATAACGCTCCCACGGCTGAAAGGGCGAGCACGTTTGATGCGACAGGAATGAAAACCCGAGAAACCTCAGATTACGAATCGAACGCCTTAACCCACTTAGAACTGCTTTATTTGTGCTAAACGTTATAAAGTATAAAAATACAGAAGCACATGGAGGAAATTAAACAATGTTATAAAACAGTCGGTTTATTTAAACAGCAAAATTAAACAATACTATAAACAATTGGTTTATTTAAACAGCAAAATTAAACAATGTTATAAAACAGTCGGTATTATTTAAACAGCAAAATTAAACAATGTTATAAGACATTCGGTTTATTTAAACAGCAAAATCAAACAATGCTATAAGACATTCGGTTTATTTAAACAGCAAAATTAAACAATGTTATAAAACAGTCGGTATATTTAAACAGAAAAATGAAACAATGTTATAAAACAGTCGGTTTATCTAAACAGCAAAATTAAACAATGTTATAAGACAGTTGGTACATTTAAACAGCAAAATGAACAGAGACAAGTCACTCATTCATTTGGAACTATTAAAACTTATGTCTTTTGTGACCATGCTGATACATATATTAAAACCCAATTGTATTGTAATATAGGATTAACATCGTGCATACTACAAATAAAATTTCCTCTCACTTTAGGTTAAACAGGAAAACTATTTGCCTAATTGATGTGGCATATATATATTTTTTTTACGAAAGCAGAACAGCTGACTTTGAAACTAGCTATCCATCTCCTCCATGTTGAAAAATACCTGTCTCCATAAAAACAGCCAAAGAAATAATGAAGTGGACTATTAATCTTACGTATTTAATTGACGTAGTTTTCGCTTTTCATGTAAGTTTATTGTGACAGTTATGTTTAGCGAGAAAGTTATGGGTAGCTATAAGTTATAGTCTAAACAAACAAAGCTACTCTGTCCTATGAAATATTCCTTCTTCATTTCAAACCTTGCTGTTTCGGGAATGGGTTCTATATTACATGAGAAATAGTCGCAGAGAGTTGTCAAAGCGAACTGTGAAATATAACCTTATTTCGTGGCAATGTTCTTGGTCGTTTCACAACTCTAGTGTGACGTCACGAGCGTCATTTGTTGTGCGAAACGCTTTTTGTTCACTTTTACCAAACCAATTAGTTGTAGCTGCGTTACTGGTAAGATATTCTAATCACAACGAAACTGCTTATGGTAAGGTAATTTTTATTATAAATAACCCAATAAACCAATTGTTGGTTAGATATCCTTTACTGCAAAGTACACAAAAAGTCGTTGTAGGTTAGATATCACTTACTGCAAAGTACACAAAAAGTCGTTGTAGGTTAGATATCCTTTGCTGCAAAGTACGCAATAACTATTAGTTATTTTATAATAAAAATAATAACTTAATAGTAACAGGTTATGGTGAGTAGAGAGATAGCTTTTATATACAAACACACATACATACGTACATATATATTATGTATTACGTCACGTTTCAACAAACGAGACTTCAGTGATGAAAATTTGTCATATTTTAAACGATCAAACAGGAATCTTTGCAATTTTTCTATATATACTTTGTCGTGTTTCGAAGGACGACTTGGGAGCCTTTACATAAGTAAGTGTTGTGTTGTGTTATGTTTCAAAAGATGAAACAATAGTATTTAGAAATATTATTTGTACTGCGACATTTTTCAACGAATAAAACCAGAGTCGAGTGGAAGCGGAAGAGGATGGAAGACTTAAACACGTGTTGTGACTTGGTTCAACGTTTCAAACAATGTGACTAAAACACTTATACATGTGTTGTGACTTGGTTCAACATTTCAAACAATGTGACTAAAACACTTATACATGTGTTGTGACTTGGTTCAACGTTTCAAACAATGTGACTAAAACACTTATACATGTGTTGTGACTTGGTTCAACATTTCAAACAATGTGACTAAAACACTTATACATGTGTTGTGACTTGGTTCAACATTTCAAACAATGTGACTAAAACACTTATACCTGTGTTGTGACTTGGTTCAACATTTCAAACAATGTGACTAAAACACTTATATCTGTGTTGTGACTTGGTTCAACATTTCAAACGATGTGACTAACACACTTATACATGTGTTCTGACTTGGTTCAACGTTTCAAACAATGTGACTAAAACACTTATACATGTGTTGTGACTTGGTTCAACATTTCAAACAATGTGACTAAAACACTTATACATATGTTGTGACTTGGTTCAACGTTTCAAACAATGTGACTAAAACACTTATACATGTGTTGTGACTTGGTTCAACATTTCAAACAATGTGACTAAAACACTTATACATGTGTTGTGACTTGGTTCAACATTTCAAACAATGTGACTAAAACACTTATATCTGTGTTGCGACTTGGTTCAACGTTTCAAACAATGTGACTAAAACACTTATACATGTGTTGTGACTTGGTTCAACATTTCAAACAATGTGACTAAAACACTTATACATGTGTTGTGACTTGGTTCAACGTTTCAAACAATGTGACTAAAACACTTATACATGTGTTGTGACTTGGTTCAACATTTCAAACAATGTGACTAAAACACTTATATCTGTGTTGCGACTTGGTTCAACGTTTCAAACAATGTGACTAAAACACTTATACATGTGTTGTGACTTGGTTCAACGTTTCAAACAATGTGACTAAAACACTTATACATGTGTTGTGAGTTGGTTCAACATTTCAAACAATGTGACTAAAACACTTATACATGTGTTGTGACTTGGTTCAACATTTCAAACAATGTGACTAAAACACTTATACATGTGATGTGACTTGGTTCAACATTTCAAACAATGTGACTAAAACACTTATACATGTGTTGTGACTTGGTTCAACGTTTCAAACAATGTGACTAAAACACTTATACATGTGTTGTGACTTGGTTCAACATTTCAAACAATGTGACTAAAACACTTATACATGTGTTGTGGCTTGGTTCAACATTTCAAACAATGTGACTAAAACACTTATATCTGTGTTGTGACTTGGTTCAAAATTCCAAACGATGTGACTAAAACACTTATACCTGTATTATGACTTGATCTCATGACTGGTTAATTCTGGCTAAAGATTTTGTCTTTTAACTAAAGTTCAATCCGTACACGTCCGTCATTTCAAACACTTTTCTCTTAACGTAAAGTATATTTTCCTACTGGCTTAGCAAGTCTATGTCGAGACCAGTAATTCGTTTGTTTTCAGATTGTTCCTTCATGTTTACTTTTGCTGTTTTCCGTGACTGGAATTTAAAGCCCTGGGGAGTATACTTAATTACTGGAAGTGAACAGGTTTAGTTAATTTGGACTCTACTGTAACTGGTTCATCAGGGAATAGCAAAATCAGTTCTAGCTGCCTGGAGAGCAGTAGAGCTGGAAATGACAAATTCAAGCTACTAATAACACCTCACACTATCTTCAGTACGTTACAAGCACCAATAACTAGCAGACGTGCGTTGTTTTCACATTCTTCCAATACGTTATTTAACCTGCAGATAACGTTTTAAAAACTTCACCTTCTGAAAAGTATTACAAGACAGCGAAGTATCCGTTCTTGTACAGAAGTTTGAATAAACTATGTTAAACATTTTGGGACCTCCCCACGTCTTCATATTTCAAGTCTCTACGTCCAGCCTTAATCCAACTGACTATCGTGCCTTAAAATTTTTTACATCTAAAGCACACCACTCTTCTCTGCATGCTTTCTATGTTTCACCTAATATACAAAGATGATATTTTTCGAGCACCCATTTCAACAGGCCAAACGCGGTGAGATCCACAGACACTGAGTCCACCAACGTGATCGTTATATCCTTGTACAGAATATCATGAATACCCGCTTCATTCACCAGCTACTTGAGATAGAACACATACTATATTGTTCTCGTTTCAAAACTAGGAGCTTTGTTGATTATGTTTCATTTTGTCGCTTGAGGTACTAGAATGGCTTTTGCTTGTGAGCTTCGTTTTTGTAGATTCTGCTCTATTAAAAGACGCCGAACGTTTCTCTGCATTACTGAGATACAACTTGTTACAAGCCTCCTTTCGGATGGTTCTGGTCACCTAAGTTAAGCCTTCTTTCGGATGTTCCTAGTCACCTTAGTTAAGCCTCCTTTCGGATGGTCTTGGTCACCTGAGTTAAGCCTCGCTTCGGATGGTCCTTGTCACCTAAGTTGAGCCTCCTTTCGGATGGTCCTGGTCACCTAAATTAAGCCTCGTTTTGGATGGTTCTGGTCACCTGAGTTAAGCCTCGTTTCGGATGGTCCTGGTCACCTAAATTGAGCTAGATTCCTTTTAATTTTATTTTTAATGCTCATCTTTGAAATTATTAAGTCACAAAGTGAACACATTTTTTGTGGCTTCAAATTATCTACGATACAACAAATAGTGTTAAAATGTAGTTTTGGTACATTCAGTTCCACCAAAGTCTTATGTATGAGACGTAGCTATTAGCTGAATTACTGATTTGGATATTCAGTTTTTCTCAAATATTACCTACTCAACCCTTTTTATACATAGAATATTTAGTAATTTACATGAAGCACGAAATATGGAAACATTAATTGACAGTGAAATATGAAGCATGGAAACGTTAATTGACAGTTGAACAATAAACATGGAAACGTTAATTGACAGTTAAACAATAAACATGGAAACGTTAATTGACAGTTAAACATGAAACATGGAAACGTTAATTGACAGTAAAATATGAAACATGGAAACGTTAATTGACAGTTAAACATGAAACATGGAAACGTTAATTGACAGTAAAATATGAAACATGGAAACGTTAATTGACAGTTAAACATGAAACATGGAAACGCTAATTGACAGTTAAACATGAAACATGGAAAAACGTTAATTGACAGTTAAACATGAAACATGGAAACGTTAATTGACAGTAAAATATGAAACATGGAAACGTTAATTGACAGTTAAATATGAAACATGGAAACGTTAATTGACAGTAAAATATGAAACATGGAAACGCTAATTGACAGTTAAACATGAAACATGGAAACGCTAATTGACAGTTAAACCTGAAACATGGAAACGTTAATTGACAGTTAAACATGAAACATGGAAACGTTAATTGACAGTTAAACATGAAACATGGAAACGTTATTTCTGCTTTAGTTACAGGGGCAGGATAGTTTTGATTGCAAAGGTTTTTGTTAACCTGAAGATAACCCAGGAAGATCAAGACGTTGTTCTCTGCTCATCAGTAAAAGTGTTAGTACCAACACCAGAATACCAGAATACCAGCATGGTATGAATACTGGTATTACAATATGCAGTCACTACTCACTGGCTAAACGGTAAGTCTGTAGGTTTACAATGATTCTCGTGGCGTGCAGGTAACAAATAGCTATGAGCTTAACAACAATCAAATCAAACGTATGGACAAGGTTTGTCAAGAGGCGACTTGGGTTTAATCTTATACTTTAAACAACAGCAAACAAAGTTTTGATACCTTTATTTTAATAAATTCAATACGCCAACTGTGAGTAGGCCCGGCATGGCTAGGTGTTTAAGGCGCTCGACTCGTAATCCGCGGGTTCGAATCCTCGTCACACCAAACATGCTCCCCCTTTCAGCCATTAGGGCGTTATACTATGACGTTCAATCCCACTATTCGTTGGTAAAAAGAGTAGCCTAAGCTTTGGTGGTGGGTGGTGATGACTAGCTGCCTTCCCTCTAGTTTTACGCTATTAAATTAGAGACGGCTAGCGCAGATAGCCCTCGTGTAGCTTTGTGCGAAATTCAAACCAAACTGTTTTCAGTATGCCTCTCTATAAGTCTTAAGCTAAGCCTTTTTCTTTGTAACATTAAAAGATCCGTAAGGGAAGAAGTAAGTATTATTATAACTTGTTTAAAAACCTTCTAGAATGTTTAGTGGAACTTTGTTAACCCTTATAAGATTAGAAAACTCTGAAATATAGACGGTGAAAGTTACGTAAGATTTTGTTAAAGTAATAATATATCATGAAACTCCATAATCCCATTATTAGCTGCATCTCGCAATATGTAAGGCTTATTTTAAATTTCTTGAACACATATCTAACGAAACAAAGGTGTACCCATAATTATCAGGTGTGATGGTTAGAAAATACGTAGTGAGAAACATACAAGGACAGCTCTCTCAGCACAGAACTGTTAATTCGGTTCTTTTCTTTAACTTTACCAGCTAAGTACACAAGAATAGCTTAGTTTATCTGCATCTCACGTTGCTAGGGAACAATAATAAACGTTAATTCAATCTTGCTGACACGTTTTATTCACACTTGTTTTTCTTTACGTGTTCGTTCTCAGTACCAAAACCTAGGAGTAAAATACAGTCGTTTACGATCTATAAATTCTCGAAAATATGCTCAGCTAAGGAAACAAAAAGGTTTTATTGGATAGATTTAACACTCTGCCTTCTTAGGGAGCTGTTCTAGTCGCAGCGCCATCTCGCTTTAGATGAATGACAATATGGAAATAGTTTTATTTGTCGTAGCGATTCAATAAAAATACAAAACAAACTGAGAAACACTGTTTTCGGTAAACAGTTTACTTTGTGCATTTCTTAAACAACAACACAAGATTGAAAATAGTTATAGAACTGCTGTAATTACTATAGTCTGGTAACACAAAACTTGAAGTGGTACCAAAAATATTACAGTTCTTATTACATTACGACTCAGCTTATATATCTGCATGTTTCATTTAAATGAAACGGCCAATTTATTTTTATATAAAGCAGTCTTAAATTTCTTATACAAAACTATCCATTTACTAATCCAATAACTTCTCAAAGATAATTAATCTTCATAAAGCTGTTATTTTTATAAAAAAAACGTAAGAAACTCACGTTTTTATGACTGAGTATTTTAATAAAATTAAAGGTTTTCGACAAGAAGGTAAAATCGAATATTTCACTAACAGCTATATGGATAGAAAAGTTCGCTTGTTTTTTGTCCACATGAAGAACAACAAACAAACTCTGTAGTGTGGTATAACTGGTGGTCAGTTTGCTGAGACGTTATATTCGAGGGTTCATTGCTCGTATTCCTTAGTGGATCAGATATATTAGTCTGGAAATGGAATAGGCTGGTAGCCAGGGAACCCGAATCTAAAACTGCTGGTTAAGGGATCGAAGCACGTCACTAAAGAAACTTACCATTCCAGCTACTATAGGGTCATTATAACGTAACGGTCAGATTCCAGCTACCATAGGGTCATTATAACGTAATGGTCAGATTCCAGCTACCATAGGGTCATTATAACGTAACGGTCAGAACAAATTTTCGTTATTATAAGAGTGTGTGTCTTTTCTTATAGCAAAGCCACATCGGACTATCTGTTGAGCCCACCGAGGGGAATCGAACCCCTGAGTTTAGCGTTGTAAATCTGTAGACGTACCGCTATACCAGCAGGGGGATAATATAAGAGTAACCCAAGATGTGGCGGCGGGTAGTGTTCATTAGCTGCTTCCTCTCCTAGGACATCACATCTAAATTATAGACAACTAGCGATGATAGTTTACGATGCCGTACAGAACAACCAATACTGGTAAAAATACAATACACTTATTGATTCGTCGTTTCTTTCTCGTACATGTATTTTGTTATGGTTCAAATCTTCTGGTCGCGTGAGCGAAACGAAAGTCACTTATAAGACTTCCAAACTTACGAAGCCCATGAAATGACTCGTAGAGAAAAAGAATACACAAAACGAACGTTATTTTAGGGTTCAGCACTATCTCAGTTTGTTTATCTGAGAAAGTTGAAAGTATCAGACATATTTCAAATCAATGGTTTAAAGAGACACACAGATGGATGATTGGATACATGTATTGCCACAGCTGGATTTGAAATACAAAGTAGAAGCTTGGTACAAAATCTGTCGGGATAAAAACTTTATGAGTTACTTTACTGTTGAGTTATTAGACCCTGGGCTAGTCTAATTTTATACAATGGGTCCACAAGACTACACAATTTCAAATACGAAAAACATTTTGTAATTATGATGACGCCAAAAAGAAAAAAAAAATTAATAGCGTTTGTGTGAATTAATATTGAACATCATTAATGAAATACAAAAACTAAAATAACTGAATTTGTTAAACCACAAGTTGGACTCCAATACAAGAGATTAAATGTGTTATGTCCACAACCATGAGTACATTATTTAGCAGCGTTTTAAATCCATACTCATTAACGCAAATTTAACCAAACAAAATCTGAACTGACAACTTAAGCCTTTTACTTAAATGGATGTTCCGTGTTATTCCTGAGCAATAATTACGGATTATGTTTTCAAGGAAGTATACTTTAAAACGCTTTCAGCTATCTAAAAAGTTCGAGACAATAAATGAAGTGATTTTCCTAAAAACGCCGAGTTCTGTCTTTCTTGTGTATAAAATAACGCCATCTGTCTATTTTAGAGAATTCATTATAAAGACTGACTTCGTAACAGACGTTTTCCAATTAAATTTCTAAGTTAAGACCACAGTCTATGTTAAACAGAGACAACTCGAACAACCTGTTACACTATGCAACAAAATTTTTACTTTTTCTTGTTCCTGGTCAGAAAGTGTTATTTATCAATTACTTATGCCTGAAGTGAATGAAAAGACATATTTTTCTCTTCAAACTTTGCTTTTGTGACCTGGGAGCGTATAACAAAAACATGATGTGAGACTATATTTGGGGGCTGATGCGTGAAAGTATTTACATTACAGTCGCAAATCTCGAAAAACTACTCACTTCTAAACATTTTTGTATAACTTTAGTATAAATACATGTAAATCTTGATTGATATGTTGTTTTATTCAAACCTTATGTAAATGAAAATGTGCAAATTTGTCCGTTTTTACATAGAAAATAGGTTAATTTCTAAACTTCATTATCCAGGTCACAAAAGTAAAGTTTGAAGGGAATAATGGCCATTTTCTGTACTTTTACAACATAAACAATGGAGAAATAACACATACTATCCAGGAACAGAATTTGTGTTACATAGTGTTATTATTATTTACCATCTGCTATTATTATCTATTATTTGCTATTATTGAGACCATTAATATAAAGTTTGTTTTTTTGGGAATTTCGCACAAAGCTACTCGAGGGCTATCTGTGCTAGCCGTCCCTAATTTAGCAGTGTAAGACTAGAGGGAAGGCAACTAGTCATCACCACCCACCGCCAACTCTTGGGCTCTTCTTTTACCAACGAAATAGTGGGATTGACCGTCACATTATACACCCCCACGGATGGGAGGGCGAGCATGTTTAGCGCGACGCGGGAGCGAGCCCGCGACCCTCGGATTACGAGTCGCATGCCTTACGCGTTTGGCCATGCCAGGCCCTTATATAAAGTATATAATATAGTATATAAATATAAAGTATATTCTTCACGCGTGTATAATGGTTAAGGTAACTCGTCTCAAATTATCAAACATTTTTTGTAATAATAACAATGAATTTAATGAATATAAATCAAGTAGAATAGACTCAGGTTTTCCGTAGTTTAATAATAGGTGTAAGATGACAGAAACAGTTCTTGCTTTAAAAACGTTTAGGGAAGCGTTACTTCTTTGAATAGTTCTTAAAGCCTCGATGAATACACAGTGAGTATAGTGATAAATACATTGAATAGGTTCAGTTTTCAAGGTCTTACAAGTCCTGGGTTTTATTATCCATTATCATTTCTCATGTACGTAACTTCAAACATCTAATGATATCATTCAAATGCCTATTGACATCGTTAAAATATCTAAAGATATGCTTGAAATTCCAAGTGGTATTGTTTAGATATATATTTATGTTTCAGATGTCTATTGACATTGTTCGTATAGCTAGTGATATCATTATGACGTCTACTGATATTGTTTATATGACTAATAGTACTGTTTACATGTCTAATTATATCTTTCAGATGTCTAATGAAATTGTTCAGGTATCTAATAATATTTTCAGATGTCTAATGACATATTTTATTATGTTTATTCGAACTTTTCAGGCATATTGCGGTATTTTCACATGTCTAATGACACTGTTCAACATGCAAGTTTGTGTTCCAAGATGGCTGAAAGCACACTTCTTAAAACATATTAGTTTGTGTTCCAAGATGGCTGAACGCACACTTCTTAAAACTTCTCTAAGTTATAAAATGAGTTTAAAAAATCAAATATTACCTAATTATCATATTATCATATTAATTAATTTATAAAATTTAACTGGAAGTGGAATTTTGTAGCTAATTATTCAACATTAACTATCTTTTTTAATCTTTCACAAATAAAAAAAATACCTCAGGCTTCATGACAGAAATTGTTTTTCATGACCATTTTTGGACGAAAATTTTTATATCTACGTTTAGGGACTTAAAATATTCACGTGTCATTATTTAGTTTGGACAAGAGTCTTACGAAACAAAAGTAGTAAGCCATATTAGGAACAAAACGTCAAATGTCGAAGCTGTTGACTGTATGAAGCTGTTTCCAGTGTCACGCTTTCTTTTGAGAAAATTTTTAATTATATTTTGAGGACAGAGATGTTACATTTTTTAAAAATATTTATTCTGTGTAGTTAAACTTGTTCAAGACGTTAAGTACACGTTAATGAAGATATCCTGGGTTAGGTTTCACCGTTTTCTCATTTAATGATATAAATAACGCAGAAAATTAAAGTTACCGCTTCTAACAGTAAATAAGAGGATGTTTTTTAAATAAAGATATTAGTACATTTATTATAAAGTCAGATGAACCTTCTACCTATCAGATGGCGCGACGTAACTTCCTGTCTTTATATGAGAAGATTCTTCCTGTTAAGCCTACTTTGGTATATTTGTAACGCTATGATAATTATTTCAAATTAAGTATGGATAAATATGAAATCACTTCTATACATCTTGTAATGACAGAAAGAAAACAACAAAAACTACAACACTCTTTAAAACAATAAAAATATCACAGGCCTAAACTGTTGGTAAGTTGTCATCACACTTATAACACTACACAGCTTGTATCAATCTTTCGTATTAGAATTGTATTTATGGGTACCTGAATGAATATTAAAGTTGTATTTATGGACATATTAAGGAATATTAAATAGTACAGAGAACACACTTATTATCAATAGAGTGACACAATGAGCACGCTTGCTCTCAATGGAATAATGGAATGACACAAAGAGCTTACTTCTTCTCGATGAAGTGACACAAAAAGTTTAGTTATTATCTATGAAGTGACACATAAAGCTTACTTCTTCTCGATAAAGTGACACAAAAAGTTTAGTTATTATCAATAGAGTGACACAATGAGCACGCTTGCTCTCAATGGAATAATGGAATGACACAAAAAGCTCACTTATTATCGATGGAGTGACACAAAGAGCTCACTTACTCTCGATGAAGTGACACAAAAGTTCACTTACTATCGATTAAGTGACACAAAGAGTTCACTTACTCTCAATAGAGTGACACAAACAGTTCATTTATTACCGATGGAGTGACATAAAGAGCTCACTTACTCTAAATGGAGTGACACAAAGAGCTCACTTACTCTCGACGAAGTGACAAAAAACGTAAACTTATTATCGATGAAGTGACACAAAGAGCTCACTTACAATCAACCATTGTTAACATATTCAGAAAACATTGTTTATTTGAATATTATGTAGTACAAGGATATTACAATGATTTTCTATTAATTTATCAGTAAAAGGAACAACGTGAGATAAACATCTGACTACAGCTGAGACAATGGTTATTAAGAAGTATTATGTTACAAAATATCACTTTGTTTTTAATGCTGTTGACTGCTTCATTTTAAAGAGGTAAAGTAGGTACACACAAATGTCTCACACAAACAAAATATTTTATACACAACTAATAAGATAACTTTAGCACAAAACAAAATTGGCATACTTTTTTTTCTCACCCTGTACAGTTAATATCCCATAGACACGTGGAAATACAAAGTTTCTCATTCAGCAAGACGTAAAACATTAATAATTTGCGACTTCTATATTTCTGTTAAAACTCTGAAAAAAACAGTTACAGTTTTCACTTTCACAGATGTTTTTAATGTGTTTCTGCTACAATATTTCAACGTTCTACCACCAACTACAGTAATAAATTAACTGTGTCTTCATGAATGAACTGAAATACATGAATAATATGATACCAAGAAAAGCCACGTATTATATATGAACGAAATTGTATTTAATAAAGATATGTATATACGAACAGGCGTGCACATAAACGCTTTTGTGCATTCATGTGTAAGCATACAAATAAGAGAGATTTAGAGAGAAATAAAAAGACTTTCGGCTTTAAAAAAAATTGCTATTTTTCGTGGGAAACTCCCAGGTGTCACTGGAACGTTTCACAGAGCATTTTCTATGAGTGATAACAGTGATCAAACACACATCTAAGATACATCTGTATTTTTGTATGCAGTTTTGAGTACAACAAAGTGATATGTTTTTACCTCAGACGGGCGTACTATTCGAACATTAGTTATCCAAAATGAATTAGCTGAAACCCTATTAACGAAATGTTGAGATAAGACTAAAGGTGGCGCTGATACTGGTCCCTATCAAATATAGAGATGTAACAATAATAAAACAAATAAATTGTGATATAAATTATCATGAAAATTACAAAGTAAATTTATGAAGCATAAAAGAGTCTATAATCGAAGTAAAAACTTTAAAAAAGATTGGTGGAAGTTACGGAATATCAAAGTGTAAAACTATATTGTTCAGAGATGATGTTGAAAGATCACTAGGTTATGTAGAATTTGTAAAGTCACGGCGACTGATAGAAGAAAAAAATGTTTAATTAAGTTCCCAAAAATAGTACATTTCTATCATGCACAATTTTTAAGCCTACATTCACTAAAATAAAATGGTATGTTGTTTTATAGTTATTTACATAACGTTTGTGTCTTATTAAGATCCTAAAAATAGTACATTTGTATCATGCACAATTTTTAAGCCTACTTTCACTAAAATAAAATGGTATGTTGTTTTATAGTTATTTACATAATGTTTGTGTCTTATTAAGATCCTAAAAATAGTACATTTCTATCATGCACAATTTTTAAGCCTACTTTCACTAAAATAAAATGGTATGTTGTTTTATAGTTATTTACATAATGTTTGTGTTTTATTAAGATCCTAAAAATAGTACATTTGTATCATGCACAATCTTTAAGCCTACTTTCACTAAAATAAAATGGTATGTTGTTTTATAGTTATTTACAAAATGTTTGTGTCTTATTAAGATCCTAAAAATAGTACATTTCTATCATGCACAATTTTTAAGCCTACTTTCACTAAAATAAAATGGTATGTTGTTTTATAGTTATTTACAAAATGTTTGTGTCTTATTAAGATCCTAAAAATAGTACATTTCTATCATGCACAATTTTTAAGCCTACTTTCACTAAAATAAAATGGTATGTTGTTTTATAGTTATTTACAAAATGTTTGTGTCTTATTAAGATCCTAAAAATAGTACATTTCTATCATGCACAATTTTTAAGCCTACTTTCACTAAAATAAAATGGTATGTTGTTTTATAGTTATTTACAAAATGTTTGTGTCTTATTAAGATCCTAAAAATAGTACATTTGTATCATGCACAATTTTTAAGCCTACTTTCACTAAAATAAAATGGTATGTTGTTTTATAGTTATTTACAAAATGTTTGTGTCTTATTAAGATCCTAAAAATAGTACATTTGTATCATGCACAATTTTTAAGCCTGCTTTCACTAAAATAAAATGGTATGTTGTTTTATAGTTATTAAAAAAAATGTTTATCCACACGACACTAGATGGCTTCAAGTAGCATAGAAAAATTTCTGCGAAATTATAGCACTAGAAACTGGGTTGCGATACCATTGGTAGGCACAGCACAGATAACCAATTGAGCAGTTTTACACTTAACTAAAAAAACAAACCATTCTGAATATTCTGAAAAGTTTTGTGCCTCTCCAGTCTTTTGTAAACAAACACAGTGTGTTAGAAAACAAACAACCAAACGAGCGAATATTCTGTTTACAACAAAACCAAGACTAAAGTACTTATGTTAGGGTAAATGAAATTAAAATATAGAACCTAACATATATATAAATATCTATAAATATAAACATTTATATATTATATTTAAATATATATATATATATATATAAATATCTCGCTATGACAGAATACCTATAAGATATTAAAATCTAGCCCATTATATATATATATATATACACTTCTGTGGGCTGTTATAAAAACATCTGATGTAATAATTCTGAACTAGGTCATCAGATTGAGGTAACAGTCCATGATAATAGTTAATATCAGGCTATCAGTAACTTGTACAATGTATTTCTTTGTCACAGATTAGAAGTACTGACAGACATTAAACAAAACCTTAATACTATTACTATCTGTATGACTATAATAGTACTGGTTGTTGTCAGTACTGTACTATTACTATCAGTAACAGGTTTTTGTCAGTATCTCTACAGATGTAATTACACTGGTTGTTGTCAGTATTGTATTATCAATATCTCTAGAGTAATAATAGTACTGGTGTTGTCACTATCTCTACAGATGTAACAACACTGGTTGTTGTCAGTATTGTATTATCAATATCTCTAGAGTTATAATAGTACTGGTGTTGTCAGTATCTCTACCGATGTAATAACACTAGTTGTTGTCAGTATTGTATTATCAATATCTCTAGAGTTATAATAGTACTGGTGTTGTCACTATCTCTACAGATGTAATAACACTGGTTGTTCTCAGTATTGTATTATCAAAATCTCTAGAGTTATAATAGTACTGGTTGTTGTCAGTATTGTATTATCAATATCTCTAGAGTTATAATAGTACTGGTGTTGTCAGTATCTCTACCGATGTAATAACACTAGTTGTTGTCAGTATTGTATTATCAATATCACTAGAGTTATAATAGTACTGGTGTTGTCACTATCTCTACAGATGTAACAACACTGGTTGTTGTCAGTATTGTATTATCAATATCTCTAGTTATAATAGTACTGGTGTTGTCACTGTCTCTACAGATGTAACAGCACTAGTTGTTGTCAGTATTGTATTATCAATATCTCTAGAGTTATAATAACACTGGTTGTTGTCAGTATTGTATTATTAATATCTTTAGAGTTATAATAGTACTGGTTGTTGTCAGTATTGTATTATCAATATCTCTAGAGTTATAATAGTACTGGTTGTTGTCAGTATTGTATTATCAATATCTCTAGAGTTATAATAGTACTGGTTGTTGTCAGTATTGTATTATCAATATCTCTAGAGTTATAATAGTACTGGTTGTTGTCAGTATTGTATTATCAATATCTCTAGTTATAATAGTACTGGTGTTGTCACTATCTCTACAGATGTAATAACACTAGTTGTTGTCAGTATTGTATTGTCAATATCTCTAGAGTTATAATAACACTGGTTGTTGTCAGTATTGTATTATTAATATCTTTAGAGTTATAATAGTACTGGTTGTTGTCAGTATTGTATTATCAATATCTCTAGAGTTATAATAGTACTGGTTGTTGTCAGTATTGTATTATCAATATCTCTAGAGTTATAATAGTTCTGGTTGTTGTCAGTATTGTATTATCAATATCTCTAGTTATAATAGTACTGGTGTTGTCACTATCTCTACAGATGTAATAACACTAGTTGTTGTCAGTATTGTATTATCAATATCTCTAGAGTTATAATAGTACTGGTGTTGTCAGTATCGCTACAGACGTAATAACACTGGTTGTTGTCAGTATTGTATTATCAATATCTCTAGATTTATAATAGTACTGGTTGTTGTCAGTATTGTATTATCGATATCTCTAGAGTTATAATAGTACTGGTTGTTGTCAGTATTGTATTATCAATATCTCTAGAGTTATAATAGTACTGGTGTTGTCAGTATCTCTACAGACGTAATAACACTAGTTGTTGTCAGTATTGTATTATCAATATCTCTATAGTTATAATCGTGCTGGTGTTGTCACTATCTCTACAGATGTAATAACACTGGTTGTTGTCAGTATTGTATTATCAATATCTCTAGAGTTATAATAGTACTGGTTGTTGTCAGTATTGTATTATCAATATCTCTAGAGTTATAATAGTACTGGTTGTTGTCAGTATTGTATTATCAATATCTCTAGAGTTATAATAGTACTGGTGTTGTCAGTATCTCTACAGACGTAATAACACTAGTTGTTGTCAGTATTGTATTATCAATATCTCTATAGTTATAATCGTGCTGGTGTTGTCACTATCTCTACAGATGTAATAACACTGGTTGTTGTCAGTATTGTATTATCAATATCACTAGAGTTATAATAGTACTGGTGTTGTCACTATCTCTACAGATGTAATAACACTGGTTGTTGTCAGTATTGTATTATCGATATCTCTAGAGTTATAATAGTACTGGTGTTGTCAGTATCTCTACAGACGTAATAACACTGGTTGTTGTCAGTATTGTATTATCAATATCTCTAGATTTATAATAGTACTGGTTGTTGTCAGTATTGTATTATCGATATCTCTAGAGTTATAATAGTACTGGTTGTTGTCAGTATTGTATTATCAATATCTCTAGAGTTATAATAGTACTGGTGTTGTCAGTATCTCTACAGACGTAATAACACTAGTTGTTGTCAGTATTGTATTATCAATATCTCTATAGTTATAATAGTGCTGGTGTTGTCACTATCTCTACAGATGTAACAACACTGGTTGTTGTCAGTATTGTATTATCAATATCTCTAGAGTTATAATAGTACTGGTGTTGTCAGTATCTCTACAGATGTAATAACACTGGTTGTTGTCAGTATTGTATTATCAATATCTCTAGAGTTATAATAGTACTGGTGTTGTCACTATCTCTACAGATGTAACAACACTAGTTGTTGTCAGTATTGTATTATCAATATCTCTAGAGTAATAATAGTACTGGTGTTGTCACTATCTCTACAGATGTAACAACACTAGTTGTTGTCAGTATTGTATTATCAATATCTCTAGAGTAATAATAGTACTGGTGTTGTCACTATCTCTACAGATGTAACAACACTGGTTGTTGTCAGTATTGTATTATCAATATCTCTAGAGTTATAATAGTACTGGTGTTGTCACTGTCTCTACAGATGTAACAACACTGGTTCTTGTTGGTATTGTATTATCAATATCTCTAGATATATAATAGTACTGGTGTTGATAGTATCTCTACAGACGTAATAACACTGGTTGTTGTCAGTATTGTATTATCAATATCTCTAGAGTTATAATAGTACTGGTTGTTGTCTGTCCTTGTAACTACTGGCCAGGATGTGGATGGATCTTCACAAAATTGGTGAAGGTTCGTTAGAACCATGCCGGGGCGCATGCAACTTTTCATTTTTGTATTTTGCGTTTCCGTGGTTTTGGATTTTCACATTAACATATAAGGGAAGCAACTTTTCTTCTCCTAAAATAACATTTCATTAATCATGAATTTATATATTTTCTGTCCAGGAGACGGGTACTTCAGCTAGTTTGTTTAAAGGAATAAATATTTTGAGATTTACCATTATTACAAATATGTAACTTAGTCAGTTTGTTTTTCTTAAATCATAGATGTTTACAATCGTTGGGTTCCTGTCTATTTCACTAAGTGTAAAATAATTTGTGATATAGAGAATAATAAGTGAACCTTTGCCAGTGAACACTGTATAATCAAACATAGTTTATGTTGTGTGAAACACAAGTAACTACATAAGCTCAGTTACCAATTGTGCGTTTATTATTGACTAACAAAACATAATGCGCAACTTTGTCGTGTTATAAAAGTAAGGGATAATATGGCATGAATTAAAACACATCACAAAAAGTATGGTTCGAGAATTACCTCAGATTCTTTGCGTTTGTTCATAATGATACACATGTCACTTAAATCCAGTGTATCACTTCTGTAACAATGTTATGAAAGGCTCTGTGTAACGTGAATTATAGTCTGTAATAATGATATTAATAGTTACAGATATAAATAAATTTTATGCTATTTTATTAAGAGTACAGAAAAAAAATATTGGCTTAGAACAATCAGTAGAGATTAATATCATTTTGAAACAACCATGATGTAGCCATCAGAATGTTTGACCAAATATAGAACATCTGACTTCAATCATATTTTACTTCTTAATGTCATTACTACAAAGTTTAAGATAACTGATTACTATGAAACCTAAAAAACCTGACACTTACCTATTTACACCTATGAATCCAAGTACAAACCACCAATAACATTATCATTGAATGTAACACCTCCGGAATGCTGCTATCTAAAACCAACCATATCTTTTTTATTGAACTAATCCCGCCGATATGAAAGAGGTTGGTTTGGTTTGGTTTAAATTTCGCGCAAAGCTACAAGAAGGCTATCTGCACTAGCCGTCCCTAATTTAGCAGTGTAAGACTAGAGCGAAGGCAACTAGTCATCACCACTCACCGGGCTACTCTTTCATCAACGAATAGTGGGATTGAGCGTCACATTATAACGCCCCCACCGCTGAGAGGGCAAGAGGCACGTATCCCGTAGATGTTAGTGTATATTATCCTCGTGTGAACTGCTTGTTTCTATTTACCTTGCAGTATTTCTACTCTAATATGACGACATCAAAGTAACACTTGGTATGATAATCTTGAACGTATAACCCGGATGAACAATTTTCACTGAAACAACACGAGGGTTACAAGGGCTAAGGCTGGAAAGTGTTACATGTCACTCGTCGTGAAACACCTGCAAGTGTTTTATGTTTTTCTGCTCTACTGGGTGCTAACCAAGGGTGCAGCTGTTACGATAATATAAGAGTTCTTTTGTTGTTCCTATTCATGGTACAAACGTATTAAGTCTGGGTAATACACGTCGAAATAAATCTTTAAGAGGAAAGCCTAAAGTAGATCTATTAACGTTACGAAGAAATGCCTTCTTCTTGAAGTAATACCCATAAAATTTCATTATATTGTAATTAATGTTCCTCCGATTGTAGCTAACCCTGAGGAAAACGACACTCTCTTATGTTTTTTTAGAGTAAAGACAGAATGAATTATACGTTGCGAATTTTAACAATTTGCTTCATATCATTTCCAAACGTTGATTTATAGAATTTGAATTGAATTTTTGAATTTCTCGCAAAGCTGGTCGCGGGCTATCTGCGCTAGCCCTCCCTAGTTTAGCAGTGTAAGAAATGGAAGGCAGCTAGTCATCACCACCCACCGCCAACTCTTAGGCTACTCTTTTACCAAATAATAGTGGGATTGGCCGTAACATTATAACACTCCCACGGCTGAAAGGGGCGAGTATGTTTGGTGCGACGGGGATTCGAACCCTCGACCCTAATATTACGAGTCGAACGACTTAACCCTCCTGATTTAGAGAACATTTATTTACTCTTTTCCACGTTTAACAGCAGTCTTATAACTGAGTGATGATTTTTAACAGTTTCTCTTTAACGTCATTGGTCAACAGCATGAAATCTAATACGTAACGTCACGAGCAAAATATTTATTTCCAAGGTTTTTCCAATCAATAATAACATTTACAACAAAACATGAAACGTTTTAACTTAATCATAGAAAAAGTACAATCGACACATGTTCTCACACTGATAAGGTTTCGCTTTGTTTTCTAAGAGTAACAAAAGAAAACGTTTTTAATATACCAGCACAGCATAACGATCTGTTTGTTCGTTATAATAAATATTAAACCGTTACGACTGCATCTTTAGAAACTTTTGTCGAATCCCACCATGGGATACTGCTATGCTATATAATTTATAAACACGTTTTATTTCAAGCCATAAATTACTAGAGTATATTAGGTTTGAGCTGGTATCGATTCAGTAATACTGGTCTTTTATGTCACTGGACAAATGAAATGTATGTCCAGCTGGAGGTTTCCCCCCTGCGGATATCGAACATCTCAACTTTCGTGTAGACTTAGGAACGTTCACAAAGACACCTACGGATGTACATAACAACCGCACGGATTCTTTAGCTACGGTGCTAACGATCGTAATTATACACTTGTATAATTGTACCATCCAGTACAAAAATTTTCACGAAGTTGCTCGGGTCTATATATCTCTTAGTTTCGTCTTGTCTCTGAAATTACAGAATATTTTTAAATCACATTAGACTCTATCTGTTGGTCAATAAGTAAGTAACATTGAGTGTAAACTGTGGAAATTATTCTCTACAAACGTCCTTAATTCAGAGAGTGTACAAACATCGTACAAACATTTCACTGTATTTTTATTTTATCCACACCAACTGAATGAAATCATTTCTTTAATTAGGATATTGTCGCTATTGATAGTCGGATTTCCTCGAAGAAAGTGTTGGCTATCCTAATCACACGACTGGAAGAAAGTGTTGGCTGTCCTAATCACACGACTGGAAGAAAGTGTTGGCTATCCTCATCACACGACTGGAAGAAAGTGTTGGTTTTCCTAATCACACGACTGGAAGAAAGTGTTGGTTGTCCTAATCACACGACTGGGAGAATGTGTTGGCTGTCCTTATCACACGACTGGAAGAAAGTGTTGGCTATCCTTGTCACACGACTGGGAAAAAGTGTTGGCTGTCCTTATCACACGACTGGAAGAAAGTGTTGGGTATCCTTATCACACGACTGGAAGAAAGTGTTGGTTGTCCTTATCACACGACTGGGATTGCATTTCCCAGTTTCTTCGTGTTACATAGTTGCGACAAATTACTTACAACACTACTGCTTGGTTAAGTAAAACAAATAAATAACAGTGTTTTTTTTGCTAGTATATAAAACATTAAAGTTGGTAGTTTGATTCTCTCCTACGACCTTCTACAACATTGTTCTTAGAGTAAAACTACAGAATGGGAAATTTGTGTTTGCTCTGCCAACCATGAGAAATCGAACTCTGGATTTTAACGCTGTTGGTCCGCATTTCTAGACTTTCTGTTGGTTCGCATTTCTAGACTTTCTGTTGGTCCGCATTTCTAGACTTTCTGATTTAAGAAAGTATTAAAATAAATCAAACATAAAAAACTATTTATAAAAACCATACAATAAAAATAAATCTGAAACTGACAACACTAAACGTGATGTCATGTGCTAACAACAATATTAAATCTGAAACTAGCAACACTAAACGTGAAGTCATGTGCTAACAACAATATTAAATCTGAAACTAGCAACACTAAACGTGAAGTCATGTGCTAACAACAATATTAAATCTGAAATTAACAACACTATTTATGAAAGGGTAATGTTCTTACACATCTAAAAGGGAAAAGGTCATGTTTTAAAATATATTCACTCTTGTTTCGTTTTTTTTTATGATTTAAATGATTTTGTGTTTGATTCATATTGTTGTTGAAATGAGTAAAAATCCTTTCGTTATCACAATAAAGTAATAAACAATAAAAAAATGGTTTAAAGTAGCAACAAATAAAACCGGATATTTCAAACCCGAGGCAAACTTTAAACGTAAATAGAAATTCTAAAACTGCACAACTTGTATTCATGTTAAAATGCACTGCACGCTCTTAAAATGATCGTGCAACTTTTATTTAATACATTCAACAAACCACTTCATTTCTCAAGTGGTATTTTTTCTGTAATGAGATTTGAAAGGTCGTATCCAAGTATATTCTTCCTGTGACTCAAATCTTATCAAGCAAAAACAAAAGAGCCAAGATATTTTTATAAGGTTATTTAGGCCTAACGATTTCCTATTTTTGTATTTATGTTGCTTATAATTCGAGTTGCAGTATAGAACTAGGGTTAAGTATTACCCTTTCTTTTTCCTGTTTAACTTTCAATTTTTTTTATTATATCTTAAGAAGGTTTAGATTCTTAAATAACTTATAATATTTTTTCAATGTTGCAGTTTTATGTGATTGACTCCTTTGTCTCGAGTTTCATGTTTTAGGGCATGTAAAGTATTTTGATAAGATATTATCACTTTGTTTTGACGAGAAGTACACTTTATTTATATTACATTACAAGTGATAAAGAAATGTAAGACTCACACTTCCTAAAATAACAGTTCACATACTTAGGTATTATTTGCACACACACGTTCTTGTTTGTTCAGAAGGTCTATTAAGTAAACTGGATTATTTGTGTGTTTATGTCTTCTTCCAGCAAAGCCATATCGGGGTATCTGCTCAGACCGTCGAGGGGAATCGAACCGCTGATTTTAGCGTTGTAAATCCATAGACTTAACGCTGTACCAGCGAGGGACGGATTATTTATGTACATTTAATATATTTCAAGTGCTTTTCATTAAAAATTATGATATATTCTTTTTACATATGTTGCTTATTGGTTTGTGTTAACTTTCGCGCAAAGTTACACAAGCGCTATCTGCGCTAGCCGTCCATACTTTAAGAGTGTAAAACTAGAGAGAAGGCAACTATTCATCACTACCAACTGCCAACTCTTGTGCTGCTCTTGTCCAAACGAATACTTGGATCAACCGTCACATTATATCGCCTCTACGGTTGAAAAGGCGAGGATGTTTGGTGTGACGGGGATTCGAACCTGCGACCTTCGGATTACAAGTTGAGTGCCTTAATCATGTGACCATGGCGGGTTGTTTTTTATTAAATAAAGCTGTTTTATATATTAAATGAAATTTATTTTTTGTGTTCATTAAAACTTGAAGTCCATTTAAACATTTTATTTTGATACTGGAAAAAAAGGACGAATTATGAAAAAGTAAAACTATTTTCATCATTGTTTTAATTATTATTTCTGCTAATATGTTTACAGATATCTTAATACCATGTATTATTTTGAAATCAATCAAAGCCAACACTTCACCCTTAGGAAGACTTCAGTTCTAGATATTAGCCCCAAGTACAGAGTTTATTTCACATTTTAGATACTCAACCCAATACCCAGAAGTCATCAATTCTAGCTTAGTGGATGTGAAAGGCAATGCGCCATTAACAATAAATATTCATATAAAATATGAAAATATTTTCTACAGTTGTCACGTCTTAGTTGAGATAAATGTCTGCCAGCGGAATTTTGTTTCGTGTCAGCCCTTTTATTACCTGGTTTGTCTCTACTGCAAAGAGAAACCAAAAGCAGTGATTTATCGTATTTTTGTTTTGTCTCCTTTATTTGATATAAAACATATCAGGAACTTCTAATATGACTTAATAGTGTTCACATCTGTTCAGAAACAGAGACATCTCAGACATTTGATCATCTGTGGCAACATCTTAGACTTGTCCAATAATTGAGATCTATATATACAGTCACAACTGAAGAATCACTACCGTAACATCACATCTGTTTTCTTAATATTCGGTAATTATCATCATCTTACTATAATGGAACTCCTGCTTGTATGATATTGGAAAAACTATTTTATTACGTGAAGCGCAATATCCAAATTAGAGACATTTTTACTGTGTGTACATGTAGACTTGCAAAAGGGGGTCACAATTTTCCTGTCTCGACTCCTTTTCCCGTTACGGAGAACTTTACTTTTCTTCATTCTCAGAATGCGAACATGACGTCATGAACACGTCACAGGCTGTTCTAATGTGATATTTATGACAATGTTTCTCTGGAACGGTCTATTCATTTTGATATAAGTTCTGCCAAGATGCAGACACAGTATCTTTAAAAGATAATAACTGCTAATAATAATAAACAGTACAAACTTTTGTTTAGAACTTTTGTGCAAAGGCGAACATGCTGTCATTTCTAGGTAATCGCCCCTAATTTTGAACTGAGAGGCAAAAGCAATACTCCCTGCAAATTCTTCGTGCACTGTGTAATAGAGATATTTAACTGTCACACTTATCATTCACCTAATATTCCAAGTGCGAAGCGTATTTTTATGAACAATGGAACGCGAATAAGGAAACCTCGGAGTCAAATCCTGGACATGCAAAACTACTGGACCACACCCGATTTAAGATAACTGAAACTTCTATAGTTTTAAATACTGCTAGGTTACTCACTGACTTCAGAACAGCCCGGGTACAGTAGAATGTTTTTACGCTTTTACTGACGACAAAGTGACTCAACCTATATCCTAGATCCTGGCAACAGTATTGTTGGTTAAAACGTTATCAAACGTCAAGTAGAGACACCATGTTTATTTTGATACCAGTCTCCCATCTCTTCTCTAGAAATGCGTGATTTTAAATCCACTGTATATGATCCTTTGTTTGTTTTTATTGCCTTCAATAAACAAACGTTTAGTCCGGAAAGTTAACTATGATGACACTCACGAACCAACACAAACACGTGCGATCGAAAATAGACAATTCACAGTCCAAGAAACAAGTCGGTTGGAGAAATTTCGAAATGTGTACTTAGAAAGGCACGAGAATTCTCAAGTATGTTTCTATCTAAAATATACAGACCTGTGTCAACATTGAACTTTCTATTGAATGTTAATATAATTTTTGGCATTTTTATAGAAGTAATATTAGTGTAATAACAAAAAACTTGGACTACAAAAGACAGCTTTGGGTAATAAATCAACTTTCAAGTCTTGTTTGTTCGTTTCTTTATTTGTAAATAAGCGCATAGATACAAAGTAAGCTATCTATGCTGCTATCCCGATTTCTAGTGTTACAAGTTTGGAAGTCTATCGCTGAACCTAGGAGGGGGATTCATGCTACATTAGTTATTAAAAATGTATATATTTTTTAAGCAGTATTTGAAACTATTGAGCTAATAAACACAGTAGCTCTGGCTCTTATTTTAACATGTTAATCCGTAAGTTGTCCGATACTAAACCCAGGCATTCTCATGACGGTAGCTCTGGTTCTTATTTTAACATGTTAATCCGTAAGTTGTCCGATACTAAACCCAGGCATTCTCATGACGGGAGCTCTGGTTCTTATTTTAACATGTTAATCCGTACGTTGTCCGATACTAAACCCAGGCATTCTCATGACGGGAGCTCTGGTTCTTATTTTAACATGTTAATCCGTAAGTTGTCCGATACTAAACCCAGGCATTCTCATGACTGTAGCTCTGGTTCTTATTTTAACATGTTAATCCGTAAGTTGTCCGATACTAAACCCAGGCATTCTCATGACGGGAGCTCTGGTTCTTATTTTAACATGTTAATTCGTAAGTTGTCCGATACTAAACCCAGACATTCTCATGTCAGTAGCTCTGGTTCTTATTTTAACATGTTAATTCGTACGTTGTCCGATACTAAACCCAGGCATTCTCATGACGGGAGCTCTGGTTCTTATTTTAACATGTTAATCCATAAGTTGTCCGATACTAAACCCAGGCATTCTCATTATTATTGTAATATGGTAAACCACTATTTGTCGAGCTGTCAAACCTAATTATTTTGGTTCTTAATTAATGTAGTATATATTTACCCATTTAGTTGGCTGAAAAAGTTCAATTTTGATAAACAAATCTCTACTTTTCGTTTGCACGGATAACACGAAGGAGTCTCATAAAGTACTGAGTGTAAGAAACGTAATGTCTCTTCGAGTACTGTTTTACTGAAACGTAACGGCAAGCGGAAACGCTAGATAATAAATATCCAGGTTTTTCCTAGAGTATTGACTGTGTGATAAAAAAAAACAGCTCTAAACCTATCTAAGCTTTTATCTTAACAGTTTCCACAAAGACTTTTATTTAGATATGTTTATAATCACATTTCAGTTACATTTTCCTTTGTTTCCGCCCATGACGTACAGGCTTCTCATCCAGTCCGTGACGTTGTGATATTGTTTAGATTACAACACATAAAGTTTTAATAGTAACACTGTTTATGTTAGTCGTTTACGATACATCAAGTTGTGTGTTCTGTAACACTAAATTTGGCGAAGCGTAATCTCTTGTAGTGTTACCATGGTGATGAAACATTGCAATAAGACCCATAATGTTTCTAAGCACTTTATTCTTAGCTGTACCATTTGTGTTGGAACGTTGTGTTTCTTCAGCTATAGTGTTATTCAGCTTTAATCTTATTTGTCGTTTACTTTTATCTTTCGTCCATAGTTTCAATTTCTTCGACTCCACCATTCTGTCACGTGAGACGTCGTATTAAATAATACATACTATTATTATTAACCAATACACATTATACTGCACAATACTGAAGCATTATATACGTCGACCTTTAACAACATTCTTAACGTAATGCCAACCTTTAACACCTTTCTTAATGTCATGTCAAATTTTAACACATTTTTAACATCGTCATTAATTTTAACACATTTTTAACATCATGACAAATTTTAACACATTTTTAACATCATGACAAATTTTAACACATTTATTTACGTTCTCCTAACTTTAAACACATTTTTTAATGTCATGTCAACCTTTAACACCTTTCTTAACGTCGTGTCCACCTTTTACACCTTTCGTAACGTCGTGCCAACCTTTTACACCTTTCGTGATGTCGTGTCCACCTTTTACACCTTTCTTAACGTCGGCCAACCTTTTACACCTTTCTTAACGTCGTGTCAACCTTTTACACCTTTCTTAACGTCGTGTCCACCTTTTACACCTTGCAATATTCACAATCAGACAGAGTTAGAGGTCACGTCCAATATTAAATCACTGTCAATATAAACAATAATTTTCTCTTTTTATCTCTCAGTATGAACGAAATAAACAATAATAAAACTATTCCTAGTCGGGAGCATTACTCGTATTTATTACCAATCAAAGCAATGATGAAAATAAGGTACAAATATTGTTGGACTGAAAACTAATTATATAGACATTTCACTATTCAAAGAAAGGATCAAGACATTCAAATAAATCATGTTACGTCAGCCCATCGTAAATTATGCTGTTTACAGCGGGTTTTTTTGTCTTTTTTACATTCCTATAATTGTTCTGTTCTCGTGAAGCGTGCTCATGCACGAGACACATAACGTAGTGAGAGTTAAATTAAATTCTGAACACCGGAAGTAAAAATCATCTAGACATACGGAAATGTATCGAAAAGCGGAAATAAGAAACCATTGAAAAACATGGTGAACAGGAAATAAAACAGACGGAAGTAAATATTTGGATTCAAAAACATGATTCCAGTTAATTATATTTATGATAATTTTATAACACTGCATTATTTATATATTCCCTTAGGGATTTAAAAAAAAAAAAGAAAATTATATAAGTATATCGATATTATAACGGTATGTTTACCATATAAAAAATATAATAGACCAATTACCAATTTGTTAAGACAAGCAAAATTTAGAATTTTGTTTGTTTCCGGATATTCGAGCAGAGCTATAGATGAAATACCTGAATAATACTATCTTAATTATGAACTGGTTAAACTAACAGGAAGGTAGTTACTTACAGCACCTATCGCCAAGTGATGGGAAACTCTTGTAGAAAATAGGATATGATCGTCACACTTTTTACGCATCCACCTTCCCAACACTAGTAATTTCGCAGCAGTGAGAGGCGAACCATAGAATAGACTCTGAACTCACAGTTCAGCAAGCTGTTAAGCCATTCCAAGTCCAGAAATATATAGCACTTAAATATGAAGTAGAAACAACATAGGAACAAATGTTTATTAACACGTTGATGATTCGGTTTACATGTTAAATAACCAAAAATTAAAGTTTACATTGCGTGTATAACACCCTAAAGTCAAGTAATGACGACTAATGTATTGATTCAAAGGGTATATCACCCTAAAGTCAAGTAATGACGACTAACGTAATGACTCTAAGGGTGTATTACCCTAAAGTCAAGTAATGACGACTAATGTATTGACTCCAATTCTATATCAATTCCCAAAGTACAATTCGTACAATAAAACATTATATTAATCCAGGAAACACTCGTACAATAATACACTACATTAGTCAAGGGAACACTCGTACAATAATACACTACATTAGTCAAGGGAACAATTTCTACAATAAAATGCTATATTAGCCTCGGAAACCCTCGTACAATAAAACACTATATTAGCCTAACGAACACTCGTACAATAAAACATTCTATTTACCTAGCGAACAATTTGTACAATAAAACGCTGTACTAGCCCGGTGAACACTCGTACAATAAAACACGATATCAGCCTATCGAATACTAGTACAATAAAACAGTATGTTAGCGTATCGAACACTCACACTATAAAATACTATGTTAGCCTAGCGAGCAATCGTACAAAACAAGTTGTGATATTAGCCTAGTGAACACATGCACAATAAAATACTATGGTATTAGCCTGAATTGCATAAGAAACAGCAGATTAACTGAATAAATATATATTTACAAAAACAACACCGTATTAAAGACACATCGTATTGGTACAGGGAATATCATACTTTCATATCAATCCACTTAATGCTTTTATTGGCATGGTATGACTTGAGAGATAAATTCTAATTACTAAAATGCTCACCTTTTTAACCTTGATGTGGTTATAAAGTTACAGTCAATCCCATTAGTCGTTGGTAAAAGAGTATTCCAAGAGATTGAGACGGATGATGTGTAACAAATACCTATCTTTAGTTTACCGCTTAAAAATTTGCGATTGCTACTACAAATACGTTCTCGATAAATTCGACAAATAAACAAATACTCGTACATTATTTTAGGGAATATAGGCCAAGCGTTATTAACTTATAAATAACATCGTGGTTTCATATGAGATTTCTCACAAATTTATCAACATGCGGAGGTTTATTTTTGTTTTTTGTTAATATTCTCCGAATATATTTTTTCAACATTCAGTTTGTAAATGTCGACCAATCACGAAACGCTTTATTTTCTGTACACATTTTCACGAGACCAATCACGAAACGCTTTTTTTTTTGTACACATTTTCACGAGACCATGTGACTTTGCACTCTTGGTCTACGCGACACCAACCGTCATTTTTATGCAACAGATGTAATTAAAAACCGATTCTAATATTTGGAGATTCTTGGGATAAAAATAGTGAACTTACGATAAAATGAGAAAATATTGTGGAAGTAACTGCAGACGAGTGAATGTTCGAATCTATGTGTTGCGAAGTGATGACGTCAAACAAACGAAGAGTTTATGTCTATATGCATGCATATATACATAAGATAAGATTAGATGAGTTAGAAAAATTTATTACGCAATTTACTAAATCTCGTGACTTCGCGAATTATTTGAGACGCGAAAGCCGAGACTGGATTCTCGATTTAAGAAGTTATTTTTATTTTTATGTTTTTATGAACTTTTAAGTACGTCTCGTTTAAAACTAATAATTCGTTAAAGAAGCGTTACAAAACCTTGACCCATTCAGACAATTAATTTTAGACTATTTTAGACTGTTGCACCACATTCATAAAACAGAAGAAAATATGTCTAAAGACTTTACGCAAAATCGTAATAATGTAAACCATTATAGTTGAGTTTAGATAAGAAAACGCCTATCCTGAAAAAGTTAGTTGTGAATAGCTCTAGTTCTTATCTAACTCGAGAGGCCTGGCAAGGCCTAGCGCGTTAAGGCGTGCGACTCGTAATCTGAGGGTCGCGTTCCCCGTCGTGCCAAACATGCTCGCCCTTTCAGCCGTGGGGGCGTTATAATGTGACGGTCAATCCCACTATTCGTTGGTAAAAGAGTAGCCCGGTGAGTGGTGAATACTAGTTGCCTTCCCTCTAGTCTTACACTGCTAAATTAGGGTCGGGTAGCACAGATAGCCCTCGAGTAGCTTTGTGCGAAATTAAAAAAAAACAAACAAAACTAACTCGACGATAATATCACCAAGCACCGCTCGGTGCAAAGGTATTTTGATCTTTCTTGGGTGTCGCTCAAAGCCACATGAGGGCTGTCTGCGCTAGCCCTATATAATATTAGAAATGTTATGGGAGGCAGATAGTCAACACCACAAAGAACCAACTTTCAAACACGAATGTCAGATCAAATAGTGGGATTTGACTGTTGCTCTTGTACACATCTAGTGTCCCAAAATATGGGCCACTTTATTTTTATTTTGCTGTGACAAGAAGCCAACTATTCTATTTTCTAGTTATACCTTCCAGTTAGAATAACTAAACATCGTAGGTGTATAAGTTATTACTATTTTTACACAACTTAGTAAACATGGCCCATTAAACGAATTGAGGTTTGGACCAGTATAAACTCTCATTAATAAGGTAATAATAACTTATATCTGAAGGACCGTTTCGTGATGAACTAAGCATTACACTCAAATCAATAGTTCTTCATTCAAAATAGTTTACTGGGTTTCTGTTAATTTTATCTAGCAGTTTTTAGGCACTAGAACACGTCCATTACGGCACAGTAGGTGTCGCTTCACATGACTGTCTTTTGAGTCTTCAAAAGCAACCAACGTTAATATTTGTTTGTGTTTGGTTTCGAATACCGCTTGAAACCACATAAGGGCTAGTGTAAGTCTAGAGAGAAGGCAGCTAATCATGACCACCCTCCGCCAACTCTTGGGCTGCTCTTTTACTAACAATAGTGGGATTGACTGAAACATATAACGTCCTTACGGTTAAAAGGGCGAGCATGTTTTGTGTGACGAGGATTCGAGCCCGCGACCCTCAGACTGCGAGTCCAGCTCCCTAATCACCTGGCCATGCTGGACATCATTTTCTTGTGTGAAACGGTGACTACCCTGGATCCACGGTTTAGTAGCTAATAAGGACGAATGGAATAAACAGTAATGACCTCATGAAACAAATTGGTTCTCTCTATTGTTATCGATGGATGCACAAAACAATATAAAACACAATGTAAACAGTTGTGAAAATATTTAAACAGTTATTTTAATAATCACAAGTAGTTGTATATTTTATTTTTCCTTTTGTTTCCACGGTGGATTTAAACACAACTACAACGTGGGATGGATTAGAAACACTGAATAATGGCTTACATACAAGTCTGTTGGAAAAGCCTATATCTTTTACTTATGTCACAACTACTGATCTTTTTACAAAAAAAAAAGGAAAGAAACAAAGAAAAGGAGCGTGCTTAACTTTAAATCTTAAAAACTGTTTCAATAAATCGTCATGAAGTCGTCATGACAGTTCTACGACACACCCGGGACGCGATGAGATGGGAAAAGTTTGTGGCTCGTCCTGAAATGTTTCGTTAAGACATGTATTAAGACAAATTTAGAGATAGTGTACAGCAACACATCCGTTTCACTGAAACTTAAACGAAAATAAATAAGACACGAAAAAAAAGTTCAAAATTCGATATTCCAGTTAGAAGCATTACTGGATATTTCTTACAAGTTAAGAAACTGTAAGGTCTTTAAAACCTAAATCTCTCCGTTACGTTTAGATTAGTTTTAGCTGTATTTTCATACACATTTTTAAATGTTATGTTTATCATTTCTTATTCTGCGCAACGTGGAATTTTTTTCAGTAACGTAGATGATTATTTTACGAGAAGTTGATAATATTTGAAAATAAAACTATTTTGATGAAAGTGTTAGAGCTCGGGATTATACACAAACGGTTTAGAGAATTTCAAAGAGACCTAAAACTTTAGCATGATAAATATTTGACTAGTCTTGTTTAGTCTGATTCGGAAGAACAGTGAACATTCTAGAAAATTCCCTGAAGAAACAGTTACTTAAGTCAACACTATTGATGTCTATATGTGAGGAAAAATGTATTTAATTGTAATAACGAATTATTTGTGTTATTTAAAAGGTTGTATTAAATAATAAATCTACAGGGTCATATGTTTTTAATGTTTCTATAATACAGCGGACTTCAGAAACTTTATAAGACACTCCAGTATAAGGTACTAAAACTAACTCGCAAAACGAGAGCTTCTGGGTTAAGGTTTATTTAATGTTATCTCTAACTAAGTGGAAGAAATGTCACGCAGAAATATTGTGAATGGTCGCATAACAGATGTCCTGTGGTCAGTTCATGTCAGTAACAGTTTCACTGTGTTCCAATCGATTTTTATTTTCCTTGTTATCAACTAACAAGTTGTAGAAGTAAAACCACACGCAGAATACGCTGATTCACAATCTTTGTCACATGTATTATCTTGATACGGTATTATAATTTATGATTGGTGTTACATGGCTTGCTACATCGTTCATTCTGTAACACGTATAAACATCAGACATACGGTATGTGTATTCTACCTCTTTTAAATACACCTCTGGAAGCATTCGTGCTTGTATTCTAATACTTTGGTAGGTAATGCTAAGGTATTCACATTTATTTGTATATTATTTATATTCACTGAATGATTCAGTGAATATTTAATATTTCAAGTACAAATGTCAAATTCTCTATACTGTCTTTATTATATTCACAGCACGTTAATTTATCTTTTAGTATAAACTTAGTTCTTGTGGGAACCTTTCCTATGGAAACGAAGTTTGTACTGACAAAGAAATTAACAATTTTTTGTATATATTACGTCATTTGATAGATAAAAATATTGGTTTTCTATTGGTTATACATAATATAGTATTGAACGTAAGAGAGAATTATTGACAAATCATCGTAGAGAGGATGTGACAGGCAGGAGGGTCAGTGTATTTCATAGTTATGTAACCAAATACAATTAAAGGCTATATAAAGTATGCTTTCCCTGAGCAATGACAATATTATAATTAGTAATTAACTTTTTTTTTCACTTCTTGGAGGAATGGCAAATTAATTAGAAAAGAGAGGGGTAATTAGTGAAAAAAACACATTTATCACACGAGGAGAAAATTCAACATTTTTAAAAAATTTGTATTATAAAAACAGAAACTTAGAGTTTATATAATATTATGATATGGATTATTAGTTATAAATTTATGCTATATTAATTGGTGTAGCATTAACAAAAAAGCGACTCTTAATCTGAGGGTTGTGGGTTCTAATCCCTGTCATATAAAACATGCTCACCCTTTCAGCCGTAGGGTTGTTATAATGTGATGGCCAATCCCACTATTCGTTGGTAAAAGAGTAACCCAAGAGTTGGCGGTGGGTGATTATGACTAGTTGCCTTCCCTCTAGTCTTACACTGCTAAATTAGGGACGGCTAGCGCAGATAGCCCTCGTGTAGCTTTGCGCGAAATTCAAAACAAACCGAACCAAATCAACAAAACGTAGCTTAAGTACGTTTTGAATAGAACTTACTGAAAACATCGTGACATGCTCAGTAAAAAATGGTTATGGTAAGATGGTTAAACCACATCAATATTGTAAAATCACCTAAAAGTTTAATGTATTACATTATTATTAATCCAGTCAAGTCTCAGCTGAGAGAATCTGAGATGACTACTAAACTGCTATCAATGGTACATGAACACCTCCAAATGCTAGGTTTGTTTGTTTTGAATATCGCGCATAGCTACTGAGGGCTATCTGCGCTAGCCGTCCCTAATTTAGCAGTGCAAGACTACAGGAAAGGCAGCTAGTCATCAACACCCATCGCCATCTCTTGAGCTACTCTTTTACCAACGAATAGTGGGATTGGTCGTTACATTATAACGACTACACGGCTGAAAGGGCAAGCGTGTTTGGTGTAACGGGGATTCGAACGTGCAATTCTCAGATTGCGAGTCGAACGTTCAAACCACCTTGCCATGCCCAGCCATAAAAATATATTATATGTAAATTATAGAATATAACATATGTAAACTAATTTCGCATTTTTGTTGAACTACACTTTTATTATTTCATTTATTTAGTATTATATGTTTTATATACCATATTTTGTATTATATAAAAGAGATATTTATTATTATTATAAATAATTTTCTGCAGTTAAACTAATTTTTTATCTTCTGAAGTATTATCATTATAAACTAGTTTCTATTTGACTGAGATATATGTTACAACTGAGATAAGTTTTTTCCATTTCTAGCACAGTCGTGATGCAAAGCTAAAGAAGTCTACATCTGGCTGAGGCAACTCCATCTTGGTGCAGCAGCCAACAATAACAACATACTGGTTTCGTTTGTTTGGAATTTCGTGCACAGCTACTTGAGAGCTATCTGCGCTAGCCCTCCCTAATTTAGCAGTGTAAGAAATGGAAGGCTGCTAGTCATCACCACCCACCGCAAACTCTTGGGCTATTCTTTTATCAATGAATAGTGGGAAAGGGCGAGTATGTTTGGTGTGATGGGGATTTGAACCCGTGACCTTCAGAGTGCCTTAACCACTTGTCTATGTCGGTCCCCAGCATACTAATTATAAGTCTACACATCCTAGTTGGAAGCACATAACTAACAAACTTGTCAGTTTTAATGAAACGCTTCTCAATGGTGGATTCAAAAGATATTCAAGACCTAATGACAGCCATAGATTCTTACTATATTCTCTCCAGTGGCAAGCATCTATCTACATTGTTTATGGTACCAGTGGCAAGCATCTGTCCACAATGTTTATGGTCCAAGTAGCACACATCTGTCTACAGTGTTTATGGTTTCAGTGGCAAGCATCTGTATACTCAAAGTTTTATACTCACCTATTAACATATAAAGAAGGCCTATTAACTTACAACACACTTTACAAAACTTAGTTTATATTGTATTTTTGAAATTAATATAAAAACTTCGAAGACCACTCTCAAATTTACTGCCTACTTTAAAAATGCGCCATGACAACGTCACAAAGAAACTTTTATTATTTGAATATACACAATTCATGTAACAAATTGAAATATATTTATTGTTTCTTGTCCAGTAAACTTGCACATTTTCTATCCTTTTCACAGTTATTCAAACTCACAGCTTTTTATAAATGTCTCTAAACAATACGTCCCACAATGTTTAACAGGATTCCAATTAAAGCTTTTCAGAGTTTACTAGTTAACAATAAAAGTTGTTTAACAATACAAGTTTTTCTGTGTTACCAATGATGATGCTAGGGATAATGTTAATGAATCATCTCCATGATAATATCTAAGTGTCCAGAGGCTATGAATGAATCATCTCCATGTTAAGAGCTAAGTGTCCAGAGGCTATGAATAAATCATCTCAATATTAAGATCTAAGTGTCTAGAGACAATGAATGAATCATCTCCATGTTAAGAGTTAAGTGTCCAGAGGCTATGAATACATCATCTCAATATTAAAATCGAAGTGTCTAGAGACAATGAATGAATCATCTCCATGTTAAGATCTAAGTGTCTAGAGGCTATGAATGAATCATCTTTACGTTATGATCTAAGTGTCCAGAAGCTATGAATGAATCATCTCCATGATAAGATCTAAGTGTCTAGAGACTATATATGAATCATCCCAGTGTTAGGATCTAAGTGTCTGGAGACTATGAATGAATCATCTCAATGTTAAGATCTAAGTGTCTAGAAGTTATGAATGAATAATCTCCATATTAAGATCTAAGTGTCCAGAGGCTATGAATGAATCATCTCAATGTTAAGATCTAAGTGTCCAGAGTCTATGAATGAATCATCTCCATGTTAAGAGTTAAGTGTCTAGAGACTATGAATGAATCATCTCCATGTTAAGATTTAAGAGTCTAAAGGCTATGAATGAATCACCTTCACTTTAGGATCTAAGTGTCCAGAGGCTATGAATGAATCATCTCCATGTTAATATATAAGTGTCCTGAGGCTATGAATGAATCATATCAATGTTAAGATCTAAGTGTCTGGAGACTATGAATGAATCATCTCCATGATAAGATCTAAGTGTCTAAAAGCTATATGTGATTCATTCTCATGGTAAGATCTAAGTGTCTAGAGACTATGAATGAATCATCTCCATATTAAGATCTAAGTGTCTATAGGCTATGAATGAATCATCTTTACGTTAACATCTAACTGTCCAGAGGCTATGAATGAATCATTTCAATGTTAAGATCTAAGTGTCTAGAGACTATGAATGAATCATCTCCATGTTAAGATCTAAGTGTCTAGAGACTATATATGAATCATCCCCGTGTTAAGATCTAAGTGTTTGGAGACTATGAATGAGTCATCTCTATGTTAAGATCTAAGTGTCCAGAGGCTATGAACGAATCATCTCAAGATCTAAGAGTCTAGAGAATATGAATGAATTATCTCCATGTTAAGATCTAAGTGTCCAGAGGTTATGAATGAATCATCTCCATGTTAAGATCTAAGTGTCTAGAGACTATGAATGAATCATCTCCATGTTAAGATCTAAGTGTCTAGAGACAATGAATAAATCATCTCAATGTTAAGATCTAGGTGTTTAGAGACTATATATGAATCATCTTCATGTTAAGATCTAAGAGTCTAGAGGCTCTGAATGAATCATCTCCATGATAAGATCTAAGTGTCAAAAAGCTATATGTAATTCATTCTCATGTTAAGATCTAAGTGTCTAGAGACTATGAATGAATCATCACCATGTTAAGATCTAAGTGTCCAGAGGCTATGAATGAATCATCTCAATGTTAAGATCTAAGTGTCTAGAGACTGTGAATGAATCATCTCCATGTTAATATCTAAGTGTCCAGAGGTTATAAATGAATCATCTCAATGTTAAGGTCTAAGTGTCTAGAGAATATGAATGAATCATCTCCATGTTAAGATCTAAGTGTCTAGAGACAATGAATGAATCATCTCCATGTTAAGATCTAAGTGTCTAGAGGCTATGAATGAATCATCTTTACGTTAAGATCTAAGTGTCCAGAAGCTATGAATGAATCATCTCCATGATAAGATCTAAGTGTCTAGAGACTATATATGAATCATCCCAGTGTTAGGATCTAAGTGTCTGGAGACTATGAATGAATCATCTCAATGTTAAGATCAAAGAGTCTAGAAAATATGAATGAATCATCTCCATGTTAAGATCTAAGTGTCTAGAAGTTATGAATGAATAATCTCCATATTAAGATCTAAGTGTCCAGAGGCTATGAATGAATCATCTCAATGTTAAGATCTAAGTGTCCAGAGTCTATGAATGAATTATCTCCATGTTAAGAGTTAAGTGTCTAGAGACTGAATGAATCATCTCCATGTTAAGATTTAAGAGTCTAAAGGCTATGAATGAATCACCTTCACTTTAGAATCTAAGTGTCCAGAGGCTATGAATGAATCATCTCCATGTTAATATCTAAGTGTCCTGAGGCTATGAATGAATCATATCAATGTTAAGATCTAAGTGTCTGGAGACTATGAATGAATCATCTCCATGATAAGATCTAAGTGTCTAAAAGCTATATGTGATTCATTCTCATGGTAAGATCTAAGTGTCTAGAGACTATGAATGAATCATCTCCATATTAAGATCTAAGTGTCTATAGGCTATGAATGAATCATCTCCATGTTAAGAGCTAAGTGTCCAGAGACTATGAATGAATCATCTCCATGTTAAGATCTAAGTGTCCAGAGGTTATGAATGAATCACCTTCATTTTAAGATCTAAGTGTTCAGAGACTATGAATGAATTATCTCCATGTTAAGATCTAAGTGTCTAGAGGCTATGAATGAATCATATCCATGATAAGATCTAAGTGTCTAGAGACTATGAATGAATCATCTTCAAGTAAAGATCTAAGTGTCCAGAGGTTATGAATGAATCATATCCATGATAAGATCTAAATGTCTAGAGACTATGTATGAATTATAACTGTGTTAAATTCTCTGTGATAAGGTTAAATATACGATCACTCTAATGCTAGAGATATTTCGCTTTTCTCTGTTTCAAGAAAGTTGATTAGATTTTAATGTCTCAGTTCTTGAATAAATCTTGACTTTCAGTTAGATTTTAAATTTTAATTACGAGAAAGTTAAGAATGTTTACTTTACCGACTACTGGAAGCTGGTTTGTGTAGAAGACGTAAAATCACAACGATAAAAATGAAGACGCCAGTCGCGAGACTAAAAGTGGGCTGCGAACATCCTCGTGGTACCCGTGTTTGAGCAATATTGATTATGTAACAGACGTGAACATACCCTGATGAATTAAAACCCACGTAAAATTTAGACACTTATTATACAACACTTAAGCAAAAGTTTTACTTGGTAATATTCATCCCACAAATAATGATATATTGAAGGGTTCGGTAGGGAAAAATAGTAAGCCTACCTACACTTATCACTAATGGCTCATTTACGTTTACACTTTAAATGTTCGTACTAATGGCAGGATTAATTCAAAACTTTGCAAGTTTCAAAAAATTACTCTAAGGTAATTAAATTTATCTTCGTTTTAAGGCTTTAATTGATGAGCAACAAATTGTATTTTTTGTTGATTAAACTCTGGAAACACATCTCATGAGCTTGAAAGAAATTCAAGCCAAATTACGTGGAGAAAACGAAAAAGTATTGAATATGCAGATTCGAAGAATTTCGTTTAAATTATCTATATATGAACGAAAACATATTTAGTCTTCAAAAAACGGAAAATGATATTGTGTTCCAGGAAGTCATGTCTATTTATAATTTTCATTTATACTTGTACCATAACAACAGATTGCCTCGTGTTTAGACATTGTTTCCTGTTGGAACAAGCTTTAAGTGGATGGACAGCGGAAACCAAATTAATAAGAACATCTTACGTGTTTAAGAGTGATTAGTGTTGGCTTCCTTTCCACCATTATCATACAGTGGTAATGTTAGCTTCTAGCCATCTCAGACAAGGTAATTGTCAGATTCCACCCATCCTAGTGTGACTTCTCTTAGCTTTTAACCATCTATATTTAGCTTGAGGTTCCAGACATTTGTATTCAATCCTAGAGTGACTTTTGCTAGTTTCAAACCATTCTTACTCACCCATTAATGTGACTACTTTTAGCGTGTAACAATCCTTGATCCGTGGTACAATAACTATTTATTTCTAACAATTCCTCATCCGTGGTATAATAACTATTTATTTCTAACAATTCTTGATCCGTGGTATAATAACTATTAATTTCTATCAATTCTTGATCCGTGGTACAAAAACTATTTATTTCTAACAATCCTTGATCCGTGGTACAATAACTATTTATTTCTAACAATTCTTGATCCGCGGTACAATAACTATTTATTTGTAACAATTTTTGATCCGTGGAACAATAACTATTTATTTGTAACAATTTTTGATACGTGGTATAATAACTATTTATATGTAACAAACCTTGATCCGTGGTACAATAACTATTTATTTCTAACAATGCTTGATCCGTGGTATAATAACTGTTTATTTCTAACAATTCTAGATCCGTGGTACAATAACTATTTATTTCATACAATCCTTGATCCATGGTACAATAACTATTTATTTCTAACAATCCTTGATCCGTGGTACAATAACTATTTATTTCTAACAATTCTTGATCCGTGGTACAATAACTATTTATTTCTAACAATTCTTGATCCGCGGTACAATAACTATTTATTTGTAACAATTTTTGATTCGTGGTACAATAACAATTTATTTCTAACAATCCTTGATCCGTGGTACAATAACTATTTATTTCTAACAATTTTTGATCCGTGGTACAATAACTATTTATTTGTAGCAATCTTTGATCGGTGTTACAACAACAATTTATTTCTAACAATCCTGGATCCATGGTACACTAACTATTTATTTCTAACAATTTTTGATCCGTGGAACAAAAACGATTTATTTGAAACAATCATTGATACGTGGTATAATAACTATTTATATGTAACAAACATTGATCCGTGGTACAATAACTATTTATTTCTAACAATCCTTGATCCTTGCTAAAATAAATAATTATTTGTAACAATCCTTGATCCGTGGTATAATAACTATTTACTTCTAACAATTCTTGATCCGTGACGTGGTATAATAACTATTTATTTCTAAAAATTCTTGATCCGTGGTACAATAACTATTTATTTGTAACAATCCTTGATCCGTTTTAAATTTAGCTTTCATTCATCCATGTAATGGTACTACTAGAGTAACAAAAGTTAGCTTCTATTCATCCATGTATTGGTACTATTGGAGAGACCAACTTTCGTTTCTATTTATCCATGTCATGCTACAACTGGAGTGACCAAAGATAGCTTATATTCATCAATGTAAAAATACTATTGGAGAGACCATCTTTCGCTTCTATTCATCCATGTCATGGTACTACTGCAATGAAAAAAGTTAGCTTCTATTAATCGATGTAATGGTACTACTGGAGTGATAAAATTTAGCTTTTGTTCATCCATGTAATAGTACTATTGGAGTCACCAAAGATCGCTTCTATTCATCCATTTCATGGTACTACTGGGTGACAAAAGTCAGCTACTAGCTATCCATGTAATGGTACTACTAGGTGACTGAAGATAGCTTCTTTTCATCCTTGTCATAGTACTACTGGGTGACTAAACTTAGCTTCTATTCATCCATGTAATGGTACTACAGGAGTGACAAAAGTTAGCTTCTATTCATCCATGTAATGGTACTACTGGAGTGAACAAATTCAGCTTCTATTCATCTATGTCATGGTACTACTGAAGTGACAAAAATTAGCTTCTATTCATCCATGTAATGGTACTACTGGAGTGAAAAATGTTAGCTTTTATTCATCTATGTAATGGTACTACTGGTTGACTAAAGTTAGCTGCTTGCCATCCCTGTAATGGTACTACTGGGTGACTAAAGTTAGCTACTAGCCATCCCAGTAATGGTACTACTGTGTGACTAAAGTTAATATCTAGCCATCCGTGTAATGATACGACTGGATTGACAAAAGTGAGCTTTTATTCATCCATGTAATGGTACTACTGGAGTGACAAAATTTAGCTTCTATTCATCTGTGTAATGGTACTACTCGGTGATTAAAGTTAGCTTCTATTCATCCATGTCATGGTACTACTGGAGTGACAAAAGTTAGCTTCTATTCATCCATGTTATGGTACTACTGGAGTGACAAAAGTTAGCTTCTATACATCCATGCAATGGTACTACTGTAGTGTCAAAATTTAGCTTTTATTCATCCATGTAATGGTACTACTGGAATGACAAAAGTTAGCTTCTATTCATCCGTGTAATGAAACTACTGGAGTGACAAAAGTTAGCTTCTATACATCCATGTAATGGTAATACTGGAGTGACAAAAGTTAACTTCTATACATCCATGTAATGGTAATATTGGAGTGACAAAAGTTAGCTTCTATTCATCCGTGTAATGGTAAAATTGGAGTGACAAAAGTTAATTCTATTCATCCATTTAATGGTACTAATTGAGTAACAAAAGTTAGCATCTATTCATCCATGTAATGGTACTACTAGAATGACAAAAGTTAACTTCTATTCATCCATGTAATGGTACTACTGGGTGATTAAAGTTAGCTACTAGCCATCCATGTAATGGTACTGCTGGGTGACTTAAGTTAGCTACTAGACATCCGTGTAATGGTATTGCTGGGTGAAAAAAGTTAGCTTCTATTCATCCATGTAATGGTACTACTGGAGTGATAAAATTTAGCTTTTGTTCATCCATGTAATGGTACTATTAGAGTGAACAAAGATCGCTTTTATTCATCCATGTCATGGTACTACTGGGTGACAAAAGTCAGCTACTAGCTATCCATGTAATGGTACTACAAGGTGACTAAAGTTAGCTTCTAATCATCCATGTAATGGTACCACTGAAGTGACAAAAGTTAGCTTCTATTCATCCATGTAATGGTACTACTGGAGTGACAAAAGTTAGCTTCTATTCATCTATGTAATGGTACTACTGGTTGACTAAAGTTAGCTTCTAGCAATCCGTGTAATGGTACTGCTGGGTGATTAAAGTTAGCTTCTAGCCATCCGTGTAATGGTACTGCTGGGTGATTAATGTTAGCTCCTAGCCATCCATGTTATGGTACTACTGGAATGACAAAAGTTAGCTTCTATACATCCATGCAATGGTACTACTGTATTGTCAAAATTTAGCTTTTATTCATCCATGTAATGGTACTATTGGAATGACAAAAGTTAGCTTCTATTCATCCGTGAAATGGAACTACTGGAATGACAAAAGTTAGCTTCTATACATCCATGTAATAACACTACTGGAGTAACAAAATTTAGCTTCTATTCATCTATATAATAGTACCACTGAAGTGACAAAATGTAGCTTCTATTCATCCATGCAATGGCATTACTGGAGTGAACAAATTTAGCTTCTATTCATCTATGTCATGGTACTACTGAAGTGACAAAAGTCAGCTTCTATTCATCCGTGTAATGATACTACTGGAGTGACAAAAGTTAGCTGCTATTCATCCGTGTAAGGGTACTACTGGAGTGACAAAAGTTAATTTCTATTCATCCATGTAATAGTACTACTGGAGTGACAAAAGTTAGCTTCTATTCATCCGTGTAATGGTACTACTGGAGTGACAAAAGTTAACTTCTATTCATCCATGTAATGGTACTACTGGAGTGACAAAAGTTAGCTTCTATTCATCCATGTAATAGTACTACTCGTGTGACAAAATATAGCTTCTATTCATCAATGTAATGGTATCACTGGAGTGACAAAAGTTAGCTTCTATTCATTCATGTAGTGGTACTATTGGAATGACCAAAGGTAGCTTCTAGCCATCCGTGTAATGTTACTACTGGATGACTAAAGTTAGCTACTAGCCATCCCTGTAAGGGTACTACTGTGTGACTAAAGTTAGCTACTAGCCATCAACGTAATGGTACTACTAGGAGACTAAAGTTAATATCTAGCCATCCGTGTAATGATACGACTGGATTGACAAAATGAGCTTTTATTCATCCATGTAATGGTACTACTGGAGTGACAAAAGATAGCTTCTATTCATCCATGTAATGGTGCTACTGGAGTGAGTAAAGTTAGCTACTATTTATCCATGTTATGGTACTACAGGGTGACTAAAGTTAGCTACTAGCCAACCCTGTAATGGTACTACTGTGTGACTAAAGTTAGCTACTAGCCATCAATGTAATGGTTCCACTAGGAGACTAATGTTAACATCCAGCCATCCGTGTAATGATACGACTGGAGTGACCAAAGATAGCTTCTATTCATCCATGTAATGGCACTACTGGGGTGATGAAATTTAGCTTCTATTGATCCATGTCAGGGTACTACTGGTGACAAAAGTTAACTTTATTCATCCATGTAATGGTACTACTGGAGTGACAAAAGTTAGCTTCTATTCATCCATGTAATGGTACTACTGGAGTGAAAAAATTTAGCTTCTATTCACCCATGTAATGGTACTACTGGAGTGATAAATGTTAGCTTCTATTCATCTATGTAATGGTAGTACTGGAGTGATAAAAGTTAGCTACTATTTATCCATGTAATGGTACTACTGGACTGACCAAAGTTAGCTTGAATTCATCTATGTAATGATACAACAGAAGTGACAAAAGTTAGCTTCTATTCATCCATGTAATGGTACTATTGGCGTGAAAAGGTTAGCTTCTATTCATCCATGTCATGGCACTACTGGAGTGAGAAATGTTAGCTTCTATTCATCCATGTTATGGTACTACTGGAGTGACAAAAGTTAGCTTCTATACATCCATGCAATGGTACTACTGTAGTGTCAAAATTTAGTTTTTATTCATCCATGTCATGGTACTACTGGAATGACAAAAGTTAGCTTCTATTCTTTCGTGTAATGAAACTACTGGAGTGACAAAAGTTAACTTCTATACATCCATGTAATGGTAATATTGGAGTGACAAAAGTTAGCTTCTATTCATCCGTGTAATGGTAAAATTGGAGTGACAAAAGTTAATTCTATTCATCCATTTAATGGTACTAATTGAGTAACAAAAGTTAGCATCTATTCATCCATGTAATGGTACTACTAGAGTGACAAAAGTTAACTTCTATTCATCCATGTAATGGTACTACTGGGTGATTAAAGTTAGCTACTAGCCATCCATGTAATGGTACTGCTGGGTGACTAAAGTTAGCTACTAGACATCCGTGTAATGGTATTGCTGGGTGAAAAAGTTAGCTTCTATTCATCCATGTAATGGTACTACTGGAGTGATAAAATTTAGCTTTTGTTCATCCATGTAATGGTACTATTAGAGTGAACAAAGATCGCTTCTATTCATCCATGTCATGGTACTACTGGGTGACAAAAGTCAGCTACTAGCTATCCATGTAATGGTACTACAAGGTGACTAAAGTTAGCTTCTAATCATCCATGTAATGGTACCACTGAAGTGACAAAAGTTAGCTTCTATTCATCCATGTAATGGTACTACTGGAGTGACAAAAGTTAGCTTCTATTCATCTATGTAATGGTACTACTGGTTGACTAAAGTTAGCTTCTAGCAATCCGTGTAATGGTACTGCTGGGTGATTAAAGTTAGCTTCTAGCCATCCGTGTAATGGTACTGCTGGGTGACTAATGTTAGCTACTAGCCATCCATGTTATGGTACTACTGGAGTGATAAAAGTTAGCTTCTATACATCCATGCAATGGTACTACTGTATTGTCAAAATTTAGCTTTTATTCATCCATGTAATGGTACTATTGGAATGACAAAAGTTAGCTTCTATTCAACCGTGTAATGAAACTACTGGAGTGACAAAAGTTAGCTTCTATACATCCATGTAATAATACTACTGAGTAACAAAATTTAGCTTCTATTCATCTATGTAATAGTACCACTGAAGTGACAAAATGTAGCTTCTATTCATCCATGCAATGGCATTACTGGAGTGAACAAATTTAGCTTCTATTCATCTATGTCATGGTACTACTGAAGTGACAAAAGTCAGCTTCTATTCATCCGTGTAATGATACTACTGGAGTGACAAAGTTAGCTGCTATTCATCCGTGTAATGGTACTACTGGAGTGACAAAAGTTAATTTCTATTCATCCATGTAATAGTACTACTGAGTGACAAAAGTTAGCTTCTATTCATCCGTGTAATGGTACTACTGGAGTGACAAAAGTTAACTTCTATTCATCCATGTAATGGTACTACTGGAGTGACAAAAGTTAGCTTCTATTCATCCATGTAATAGTACTACTCGTGTGACAAAATATAGCTTCTATTCATCAATGTAATGGTATCACTGGAGTGACAAAAGTTAGCTTCTATTCATTCATGTAGTGGTACTATTGGAATGACCAAAGGTAGCTTCTAGCCATCCGTGTAATGTTACTACTGGATGACTAAAGTTAGCTACTAGCCATCCCTGTAAGGGTACTACTGTGTGACTAAAGTTAGCTACTAGCCATCAACGTAATGTTACTACTAGGAGACTAAAGTTAATATCTAGCCATCCGTGTAATGATACGACTGGATTGACAAAAATGAGCTTTTATTCATCCATGTAATGGTACTACTGGAGTGACAAAAGATAGCTTCTATTCATCCATGTAATGGTGCTACTGGAGTGAGTAAAGTTAGCTACTATTTATCCATGTTATGGTACTACAGGGTGACTAAAGTTAGCTACTAGCCAACCCTGTAATGGTACTACTGTGTGACTAAAGTTAGCTACTAGCCATCAATGTAATGGTTCCACTAGGAAACTAATGTTAACATCCAGCCATCCGTGTAATGATACGACTGGAGTGACCAAAGATAGCTTCTATTCATCCATGTAATGGCACTACTGGGGTGATGAAATTTAGCTTCTATTGATCCATGTCAGGGTACTACTGGTGACAAAAGTTAACTTTTATTCATCCATGTAATGGTACTACTGGAGTGACAAAGTTAGCTTCTATTCATCCATGTAATGGTACTACTGGAGTGAAAAAATTTAGCTTCTATTCACCCATGTAATGGTACTACTGGAGTGATAAATGTTAGCTTCTATTCATCTATGTAATGGTAGTACTGGAGTGATAAAAGTTAGCTACTATTTATCCATGTAATGGTACTACTGGACTGACCAAAGTTAGCTTGAATTCATCTATGTAATGATACAACAGAAGTGACAAAAGTTAGCTTCTATTCATCCATGTAATGGTACTACTGGGTGATTAAAGTTAGCTACTAGCCATCCATGTAATGGTACTGCTGGGTGACTAAAGTTAGCTACTAGACATCCGTGTAATGGTATTGCTGGGTGAAAAAGTTAGCTTCTATTCATCCATGTAATGGTACTACTGGAGTGATAAAATTTAGCTTTTGTTCATCCATGTAATGGTACTATTAGAGTGAACAAAGATCGCTTCTATTCATCCATGTCATGGTACTACTGGGTGACAAAAGTCAGCTACTAGCTATCCATGTAATGGTACTACAAGGTGACTAAAGTTAGCTTCTAATCATCCATGTAATGGTACCACTGAAGTGACAAAAGTTAGCTTCTATTCATCCATGTAATGGTACTACTGGAGTGACAAAAGTTAGCTTCTATTCATCTATGTAATGGTACTACTGGTTGACTAAAGTTAGCTTCTAGCAATCCGTGTAATGGTACTGCTGGGTGATTAAAGTTAGCTTCTAGCCATCCGTGTAATGGTACTGCTGGGTGACTAATGTTAGCTACTAGCCATCCATGTTATGGTACTACTGGAGTGATAAAGTTAGCTTCTATACATCCATGCAATGGTACTACTGTATTGTCAAAATTTAGCTTTTATTCATCCATGTAATGGTACTATTGGAATGACAAAAGTTAGCTTCTATTCAACCGTGTAATGAAACTACTGGAGTGACAAAAGTTAGCTTCTATACATCCATGTAATAATACTACTGGAGTAACAAAATTTAGCTTCTATTCATCTATGTAATAGTACCACTGAAGTGACAAAATGTAGCTTCTATTCATCCATGCAATGGCATTACTGGAGTGAACAAATTTAGCTTCTATTCATCTATGTCATGGTACTACTGAAGTGACAAAAGTCAGCTTCTATTCATCCGTGTAATGATACTACTGGAGTGACAAAAGTTAGCTGCTATTCATCCGTGTAATGGTACTACTGGAGTGACAAAAGTTAATTTCTATTCATCCATGTAATAGTACTACTGGAGTGACAAAAGTTAGCTTCTATTCATCCGTGTAATGGTACTACTGGAGTGACAAAAGTTAACTTCTATTCATCCATGTAATGGTACTACTGGAGTGACAAAGTTAGCTTCTATTCATCCATGTAATAGTACTACTCGTGTGACAAAATATAGCTTCTATTCATCAATGTAATGGTATCACTGGAGTGACAAAAGTTAGCTTCTATTCATTCATGTAGTGGTACTATTGGAATGACCAAAGGTAGCTTCTAGCCATCCGTGTAATGTTACTACTGGATGACTAAAGTTAGCTACTAGCCATCCCTGTAAGGGTACTACTGTGTGACTAAAGTTAGCTACTAGCCATCAACGTAATGTTACTACTAGGAGACTAAAGTTAATATCTAGCCATCCGTGTAATGATACGACTGGATTGACAAAAATGAGCTTTTATTCATCCATGTAATGGTACTACTGGAGTGACAAAAGATAGCTTCTATTCATCCATGTAATGGTGCTACTGGAGTGAGTAAAGTTAGCTACTATTTATCCATGTTATGGTACTACAGGGTGACTAAAGTTAGCTACTAGCCAACCCTGTAATGGTACTACTGTGTGACTAAAGTTAGCTACTAGCCATCAATGTAATGGTTCCACTAGGAAACTAATGTTAACATCCAGCCATCCGTGTAATGATACGACTGGAGTGACCAAAGATAGCTTCTATTCATCCATGTAATGGCACTACTGGGGTGATGAAATTTAGCTTCTATTGATCCATGTCAGGGTACTACTCGGGTGACAAAAGTTAACTTTTATTCATCCATGTAATGGTACTACTGGAGTGACAAAAGTTAGCTTCTATTCATCCATGTAATGGTACTACTGGAGTGAAAAAATTTAGCTTCTATTCACCCATGTAATGGTACTACTGGAGTGATAAATGTTAGCTTCTATTCATCTATGTAATGGTAGTACTGGAGTGATAAAAGTTAGCTACTATTTATCCATGTAATGGTACTACTGGACTGACCAAAGTTAGCTTGAATTCATCTATGTAATGATACAACAGAAGTGACAAAAGTTAGCTTCTATTCATCCATGTAATGGTACTATTGGCGTGAAAAGGTTAGCTTCTATTCATCCATGTCATGGCACTACTGGAGTGAGAAATGTTAGCTTCTATTCATCCATGTTATGGTACTACTGGAGTGACAAAAGTTAGCTTCTATACATCCATGCAATGGTACTACTGTAGTGTCAAAATTTAGTTTTTATTCATCCATGTAATGGTACTACTGGAATGACAAAAGTTAGCTTCTATTCTTTCGTGTAATGAAACTACTGGAGTGACAAAAGTTAACTTCTATTCATCCATGTAATGGTACTACTAGAGTGACAAAGTTAACTTCTATTCATCCATGTAATGGTACTACTGGGTGATTAAAGTTAGCTACTAGCCATCCATGTAATGGTACTGCTGGGTGACTAAAGTTAGCTACTAGACATCCGTGTAATGGTATTGCTGGGTGAAAAAGTTAGCTTCTATTCATCCATGTAATGGTACTACTGGAGTGATAAAATTTAGCTTTGTTCATCCATGTAATGGTACTATTAGAGTGAACAAAGATCGCTTCTATTCATCCATGTCATGGTACTACTGGGTGACAAAAGTCAGCTACTAGCTATCCATGTAATGGTACTACAAGGTGACTAAAGTTAGCTTCTAATCATCCATGTAATGGTACCACTGAAGTGACAAAAGTTAGCTTCTATTCATCCATGTAATGGTACTACTGGAGTGACAAAAGTTAGCTTCTATTCATCTATGTAATGGTACTACTGGTTGACTAAAGTTAGCTTCTAGCAATCCGTGTAATGGTACTGCTGGGTGATTAAAGTTAGCTTCTAGCCATCCGTGTAATGGTACTGCTGGGTGACTAATGTTAGCTACTAGCCATCCATGTTATGGTACTACTGGAGTGACAAAGTTAGCTTCTATACATCCATGCAATGGTACTACTGTATTGTCAAAATTTAGCTTTTATTCATCCATGTAATGGTACTATTGGAATGACAAAAGTTAGCTTCTATTCATCCGTGTAATGAAACTACTGGAGTGACAAAAGTTAGCTTCTATACATCCATGTAATAATACTACTGGAGTAACAAAATTTAGCTTCTATTCATCTATGTAATAGTACCACTGAAGTGACAAAATGTAGCTTCTATTCATCCATGCAATGGCATTACTGGAGTGAACAAATTTAGCTTCTATTCATCTATGTCATGGTACTACTGAAGTGACAAAAGTCAGCTTCTATTCATCCGTGTAATGATACTACTGGAGTGACAAAAGTTAGCTGCTATTCATCCGTGTAATGGTACTACTGGAGTGACAAAAGTTAACTTTTATTCATCCATGTAATGGTACTACTGGAGTGAGAAAAGTTAGCTTCTATTCATCCGTGTAATGGTACTACTGGAGTGACAAAAGTTAACTTCTATTCATCCATGTAATGGTACTACTGGAGTGACAAAAGTTAGCTTCTATTCATCCATGTAATAGTACTACTCGTGTGACAAAATATAGCTTCTATTCATCAATGTAATGGTATCACTGGAGTGACAAAAGTTAGCTTCTATTCATTCATGTAGTGGTACTATTGGAATGACCAAAGGTAGCTTCTAGCCATCCATGTAATGTTACTACTGGATGACTAAAGTTAGCTACTAGCCATCCCTGTAAGGGTACTACTGTGTGACTAAAGTTAGCTACTAGCCATCAATGTAATGGTTCTACTAGGAGACTAAAGTTAACATCCAGCCATCCGTGTAATGATACGACTGGAGTGACCAAAGATAGCTTCTATTCATCCATGTAATGGCACTACTGGGGTGATGAAATTTAGCTTCTATTGATCCATGTCAGGGTACTACTGGGTGACAAAAGTCAGCTACTAGCTATCCATGTAATGGTACTACAAGGGGACTAAAGTTAGCTTCTAATCATCCATGTAATGGTACCACTGAAGTGACAAAAGTTAGCTTCTATTCATCCATGTAATGGTACTACTGGAGTGACAAAAGTTAGCTTCTATTCATCTATGTAATGGTACTACTGGTTGACTAAAGTTAGCTTCTAGCAATCCGTGTAATGGTACTGCTGGGTGATTAAAGTTAGCTTCTAGCCATCCGTGAAATGGTACTCCTGGGTGATTAATGTTAGCTACTAGCCATCCATGTTATGGTACTACTGGAGTGACAAAAGTTAGCTTCTATACATCCATGCAATGGTACTACTGTATTGTCAAAATTTAGCTTTATTCATCCATGTAATGGTACTATTGGAATGACAAAAGTTAGCTTCTATTCATCCGTGTAATGAAACTACTGGAGTGACAAAGTTAGCTTCTATACATCCATGTAATAATACTACTGGAGTAACAAAATTTAGCTTCTATTCATCTATGTAATAGTACCACTGAAGTGACAAAATGTAGCTTCTATTCATCCATGCAATGGCATTACTGGAGTGAACAAATTTAGCTTCTATTCATCTATGTCATGGTACTACTGAAGTGACAAAAGTCAGCTTCTATTCATCCGTGTAATGATACTACTGGAGTGACAAAAGTTAGCTGCTATTCATCCGTGTAATGGTACTACTGGAGTGACAAAAGTTGATTTCTATTCATCCATGTAATAGTACTACTGCAGTGACAAAAGTTAGCTTCTATTAATCCTTGTAATGGTACTACTGGAGTGACAAAAGTTAACTTCTATTCATCCATGTAATATTACTACTGGAGTGACAAAAGTTAGCTTCTATTCATCCATGTAATAGTACTACTCGTGTGAAAAAATATAGCTTCTATTCATCAATGTAATGGTATCACTGGAGTGACAAAAGTTAGCTTCTATTCATTCATGTAGTGGTACTATTGGAATGACCAAAGGTAGCTTCTAGCCATCCGTGTAATGTTACTACTGGATGACTAAAGTTAGCTACTAGCCATCCCTGTAAGGGTACTACTGTGTGACTAAAGTTAGCTACTAGCCATCAACGTAATGGTACTACTGGAGTGAAAAAATTTAGCTTCTCTTCACCCATGTAATGGTACTACTGGAGTGATAAATGTTAGCTTCTATTCATCTATGTAATGGTAGTACTGGAGTGATAAAAGTTAGCTACTATTTATCCATGTAATGGTACTACTGGACTGACCAAAGTTAGCTTGAATTCATCTATGTAATGATACAACAGAAGTGACAAAAGTTAGCTTCTATTCATCCATGTAATGGTACTATTGGCGTGAAAAAGGTTAGCTTCTATTCATCCATGTCATGGCACTACTGGAGTGAGAAATGTTAGCTTCTATTCATCCATGTTATGGTACTACTGGAGTGACAAAAGTTAGCTTCTATACATCCATGCAATGGTACTACTGTAGTGTCAAAATTTAGTTTTTATTCATCCATGTAATGGTACTACTGGAATGACAAAAGTTAGCTTCTATTCTTTCGTGTAATGAAACTACTGGAGTGACAAAAGTTAACTTCTATACATCCATGTAATGGTAATATTGGAGTGACAAAAGTAAGCTTCTATTCATCCGTGTAATGGTAAAATTGGAGTGACAAAAGTTAATTCTATTCATCCATTTAATGGTACTAATTGAGTAACAAAAGTTAGCATCTATTCATCCATGTAATGGTACTACTAGAGTGACAAAAGTTAACTTCTATTCATCCATGTAATGGTACTACTGGGTGATTAAAGTTAGCTACTAGCCATCCATGTAATGATACTGCTGGGTGACTAAAGTTAGCTACTAGACATCCGTGTAATGGTATTGCTGGGTGAAAAAGTTAGCTTCTATTCATCCATGTAATGGTACTACTGGAGTGATAAAATTTAGCTTTTGTTCATCCATGTAATGGTACTATTAGAGTGAACAAAGATCGCTTCTATTCATCCATGTCATGGTACTACTGGGTGACAAAAGTCAGCTACTAGCTATCCATGTAATGGTACTACAAGGTGACTAAAGTTAGCTTCTAATCATCCATGTAATGGTACCACTGAAGTGACAAAAGTTAGCTTCTATTCATCCATGTAATGGTACTACTGGAGTGACAAAAGTTAGCTTCTATTCATCTATGTAATGGTACTACTGGTTGACTAAAGTTAGCTTCTAGCAATCCGTGTAATGGTACTGCTGGGTGATTAAAGTTAGCTTCTAGCCATCCGTGTAATGGTACTGCTGGGTGACTAGTGTTAGCTACTAGCCATCCATGTTATGGTACTACTGGAGTGATAAAAGTTAGCTTCTATACATCCATGCAATGGTACTACTGTATTGTCAAAATTTAGCTTTTATTCATCCATGTAATGGTACTATTGGAATGACAAAAGTTAGCTTCTATTCATCCGTGTAATGAAACTACTGGAGTGACAAAAGTTAGCTTCTATACATCCATGTAATAATACTACTGGAGTAACAAAATTTAGCTTCTATTCATCTATGTAATAGTACCACTGAAGTGACAAAATGTAGCTTCTATTCATCCATGCAATGGCATTACTGGAGTGAACAAATTTAGCTTCTATTCATCTATGTCATGGTACTACTGAAGTGACAAAAGTCAGCTTCTATTCATCCGTGTAATGATACTACTGGAGTGACAAAAGTTAGCTGCTATTCATCCGTGTAATGGTACTACTGGAGTGACAAAAGTTAATTTCTATTCATCCATGTAATAGTACTACTGGAGTGACAAAAGTTAGCTTCTATTCATCCGTGTAATGGTACTACTGGAGTGACAAAAGTTAACTTCTATTCATCCATGTAATGGTACTACTGGAGTGACAAAAGTTAGCTTCTATTCATCCATGTAATAGTACTACTCGTGTGACAAAATATAGCTTCTATTCATCAATGTAATGGTATCACTGGAGTGACAAAAGTTAGCTTCTATTCATTCATGTAGTGGTACTATTGGAATGACCAAAGGTAGCTTCTAGCCATCCGTGTAATGTTACTACTGGATGACTAAAGTTAGCTACTAGCCATCAACGTAATGGTACTACTAGGAGACTAAAGTTAATATCTAGCCATCCGTGTAATGATACGACTGGATTGACAAAAATGAGCTTTTATTCATCCATGTAATGGTACTACTGGAGTGACAAAAGATAGCTTCTATTCATCCATGTAATGGTGCTACTGGAGTGAGTAAAGTTAGCTACTATTTATCCATGTTATGGTACTACAGGGTGACTAAAGTTAGCTACTAGCCAACCCTGTAATGGTACTACTGTGTGACTAAAGTTAGCTACTAGCCATCAATGTAATGGTTCCACTAGGAGACTAATGTTAACATCCAGCCATCCGTGTAATGATACGACTGGAGTGACCAAAGATAGCTTCTATTCATCCATGTAATGGCACTACTGGGGTGATGAAATTTAGCTTCTATTGATCCATGTCAGGGTACTACTCGGGTGACAAAAGTTAACTTTTATTCATCCATGTAATGGTACTACTGGAGTGACAAAAGTTAGCTTCTATTCATCCATGTAATGGTACTACTGGAGTGAAAAAATTTAGCTTCTATTCACCCATGTAATGGTACTACTGGAGTGATAAATGTTAGCTTCTATTCATCTATGTAATGGTAGTACTGGAGTGATAAAAGTTAGCTACTATTTATCCATGTAATGGTACTACTGGACTGACCAAAGTTAGCTTGAATTCATCTATGTAATGATACAACAGAAGTGACAAAAGTTAGCTTCTATTCATCCATGTAATGGTACTATTGGCGTGAAAAAGGTTAGCTTCTATTCATCCATGTCATGGCACTACTGGAGTGAGAAATGTTAGCTTCTATTCATCCATGTTATGGTACTACTGGAGTGACAAAAGTTAGCTTCTATACATCCATGCAATGGTACTACTGTAGTGTCAAAATTTAGTTTTTATTCATCCATGTCATGGTACTACTGGAATGACAAAAGTTAGCTTCTATTCTTTCGTGTAATGAAACTACTGGAGTGACAAAAGTTAACTTCTATACATCCATGTAATGGTAATATTGGAGTGACAAAAGTTAGCTTCTATTCATCCGTGTAATGGTAAAATTGGAGTGACAAAAGTTAATTCTATTCATCCATTTAATGGTACTAATTGAGTAACAAAAGTTAGCATCTATTCATCCATGTAATGGTACTACTAGAGTGACAAAAGTTAACTTCTATTCATCCATGTAATGGTACTACTGGGTGATTAAAGTTAGCTACTAGCCATCCATGTAATGGTACTGCTGGGTGACTAAAGTTAGCTACTAGACATCCGTGTAATGGTATTGCTGGGTGAAAAAGTTAGCTTCTATTCATCCATGTAATGGTACTACTGGAGTGATAAAATTTAGCTTTTGTTCATCCATGTAATGGTACTATTAGAGTGAACAAAGATCGCTTCTATTCATCCATGTCATGGTACTACTGGGTGACAAAAGTCAGCTACTAGCTATCCATGTAATGGTACTACAAAATGACTAAAGTTAGCTTCTAATCATCCATGTAATGGTACCACTGAAGTGACAAAAGTTAGCTTCTATTCATCTATGTAATGGTACTACTGGTTGACTAAAGTTAGCTTCTAGCAATCCGTGTAATGGTACTGCTGGGTGATTAAAGTTAGCTTCTAGCCATCCGTGTAATGGTACTGCTGGGTGACTAATGTTAGCTACTAGCCATCCATGTTATGGTACTACTGGAGTGACAAAAGTTAGCTTCTATACATCCATGCAATGGTACTACTGTATTGTCAAAATTTAGCTTTTATTCATCCATGTAATGGTACTATTGGAATGACAAAAGTTAGCTTCTATTCATCCGTGTAATGAAACTACTGGAGTGACAAAAGTTAGCTTCTATACATCCATGTAATAATACTACTGGAGTAACAAAATTTAGCTTCTATTCATATATGTAATAGTACCACTGAAGTGACAAAATGTAGCTTCTATTCATCCATGCAATGGCATTACTGGAGTGAACAAATTTAGCTTCTATTCATCTATGTCATGGTACTACTGAAGTGACAAAAGCCAGCTTCTATTCATCCGTGTAATGATACTACTGGAGTGACAAAAGTTAGCTGCTATTCATCCGTGTAATGGTACTACTGGAGTGACAAAAGTTAACTTCTATTCATCCATGTAATGGTACTACTGGAGTGAGAAAAGTTAGCTTCTATTCATCCGTGTAATGGTACTACTGGAGTGACAAAAGTTAACTTCTATTCATCCATGTAATGGTACTACTGGAGTGACAAAAGTTAGCTTCTATTCATCCATGTAATAGTACTACTCGTGTGACAAAATATAGCTTCTATTCATCAATGTAATGGTATCACTGGAGTGACAAAAGTTAGCTTCTATTCATTCATGTAGTGGTACTATTGGAATGACCAAAGGTAGCTTCTAGCCATCCATGTAATGTTACTACTGGATGACTAAAGTTAGCTACTAGCCATCCCTGTAAGGGTACTACTGTGTGACTAAAGTTAGCTACTAGCCATCAATGTAATGGTTCTACTAGGAGACTAAAGTTAACATCCAGCCATCCGTGTAATGATACGACTGGAGTGATCAAAGATAGCTTCTATTCATCCATGTAATGGCACTACTGGGGTGATGAAATTTAGCTTCTATTGATCCATGTCAGGGTACTACTGGGTGACAAAAGTCAGCTACTAGCTAACCATGTAATGGTACTACAAGGTGACTAAAGTTAGCTTCTAATCATCCATGTAATGGTACCACTGAAGTGACAAAAGTTAGCTTCTATTCATCCATGTAATGGTACTACTGGAGTGACAAAAGTTAGCTTCTATTCATCTATGTAATGGTACTACTGGTTGACTAAAGTTAGCTTCTAGCAATCCGTGTAATGGTACTGCTGGGTGATTAAAGTTAGCTTCTAGCCATCCGTGTAATGGTACTGCTGGGTGATTAATGTTAGCTACTAGCCATCCATGTTATGGTACTACTGGAGTGACAAAAGTTAGCTTCTATACATCCATGCAATGGTACTACTGTATTGTCAAAATTTAGCTTTTATTCATCCATGTAATGGTACTATTGGAATGACAAAAGTTAGCTTCTATTCATCCGTGTAATGAAACTACTGGAGTGACAAAAGTTAGCTTCTATACATCCATGTAATAATACTACTGGAGTAACAAAATTTAGCTTCTATTCATCTATGTAATAGTACCACTGAAGTGACAAAATGTAGCTTCTATTCATCCATGCAATGGCATTACTGGAGTGAACAAATTTAGCTTCTATTCATCTATGTCATGGTACTACTGAAGTGACAAAAGTCAGCTTCTATTCATCCGTGTAATGATACTACTGGAGTGACAAAAGTTAGCTGCTATTCATCCGTGTAATGGTACTACTGGAGTGACAAAAGTTGATTTCTATTCATCCATGTAATAGTACTACTGGAGTGACAAAAGTTAGCTTCTATTAATCCTTGTAATGGTACTACTGGAGTGACAAAAGTTAACTTCTATTCATCCATGTAATATTACTACTGGAGTGACAAAAGTTAGCTTCTATTCATCCATGTAATAGTACTACTCGTGTGAAAAAATATAGCTTCTATTCATCAATGTAATGGTATCACTGGAGTGACAAAAGTTAGCTTCTATTCATTCATGTAGTGGTACTATTGGAATGACCAAAGGTAGCTTCTAGCCATCCGTCTAATGAAACTACTGGAGTGACAAAAGTTAGCTTCTATACATCCATGTAATAATACTACTGGAGTAACAAAATTTAGCTTCTATTCATCTATGTAATAGTACCACTGAAGTGACAAAATGTAGCTTCTATTCATCCATGCAATGGCATTACTGGAGTGAACAAATTTAGATTCTATTCATCTATGTCATGGTACTACTGAAGTGACAAAAGTCAGCTTCTATTCATCCGTGTAATGATACTACTGGAGTGACAAAAGTTAGCTGCTATTCATCCATGTTATGGTACTACTGGAGTGACAAAAGTTAGCTTCTATACATCCATGCAATGGTACTACTGTAGTGTCAAAATTTAGCTTTTATTCATCCATGTAATGGTACTACTGGAATGACAAAAGTTAGCTTCTATTCTTTCGTGTAATGAAACTACTGGAGTGACAAAAGTTAGCTTCTATTCATCCGTGTAATGGTAAAATTGGAGTGACAAAAGTTAATTCTATTCATCCATTTAATGGTACTAATTGAGTAACAAAAGTTAGCATCTATTCATCCATGTAATGGTACTACTAGAGTGACAAAAGTTAACTTCTATTCATCCATGTAATGGTACTACTGGGTGATTAAAGTTAGCTACTAGCAATCCATGTAATGGTACTGCTGGGTGACTAAAGTTAGCTACTAGACATCCGTGTAATGGTATTGCTGGGTGAAAAAGTTAGATTCTATTCATCCATGTAATGGTACTACTGGAGTGATAAAATTTAGCTTTTGTTCATCCATGTAATGGTACTATTAGAGTGAACAAAGATCGCTTCTATTCATCCATGTCATGGTACTACTGGGTGACAAAAGTCAGCTACTAGCTATCCATGTAATGGTACTACAAGGTGACTAAAGTTAGCTTCTAATCATCGATGTAATGGTACCACTGAAGTGACAAAAGTTAGCTTCTATTCATCCATGTAATGGTACTACTGGAGTGACAAAAGTTAGCTTCTATTCATCTATGTAATGGTACTACTGGTTGACTAAAATTAGCTTCTAGCAATCCGTGTAATGGTACTGCTGGGTGATTAAAGTTAGCTTCTAGCCATCCGTGTAATGGTACTGCTGGGTGACTAATGTTAGCTACTAGCCATCCATGTTATGGTACTACTGGAGTGACAAAAGTTAGCTTCTATACATCCATGCAATGGTACTACTGTATTGTCAAAATTTAGCTTTTATTCATCCATGTAATGGTACTATTGGAATGACAAAGTTAGCTTCTATTCATCCGTGTAATGAAACTACTGGAGTGACAAAAGTTAGCTTCTATACATCCATGTAATAATACTACTGGAGTAACAAAATTTAGCTTCTATTCATCTATGTAATAGTACCACTGAAGTGACAAAATGTAGCTTATATTCATCCATGCAATGGCATTACTGGAGTGAACAAATTTAGCTTCTATTCATCTATGTCATGGTACTACTGAAGTGACAAAAGTCAGCTTCTATTCATCCGTGTAATGATACTACTGGAGTGACAAAAGTTAGCTGCTATTCATCCGTGTAATGGTACTACTGGAGTGACAAAAGTTAACTTCTATTCATCCATGTAATGGTACTACTGGAGTGACAAAAGTTAGCTTCTATTCATCCGTGTAATGGTACTACTGGAGTGACAAAAGTTAACTTCTATTCATCCATGTAATGGTACTACTCGTGTGACAAAATATAGCTTCTATTCATCAATGTAATGGTATCACTGGAGTGACAAAAGTTAGCTTCTATTCATTCATGTAGTGGTACTATTGGAATGACCAAAGGTAGCTTCTAGCCATCCATGTAATGTTACTACTGGATGACTAAAGTTAGCTACTAGCCATCCCTGTAAAGGTACTACTGTGTGACTAAAGTTAGCTACTAGCCATCAATGTAATGGTTCTACTAGGAGACTAAAGTTAACATCCAGCCATCCGTGTAATGATACGACTGGAGTGACCAAAGATAGCTTCTATTCATCCATGTAATGGCACTACTGGGGTGATGAAATTTAGCTTCTATTGATCCATGTCAGGGTACTACTCGGGTGACAAAAGTTAACTTTTATTCATCCATGTAATGGTACTACTGGAGTGACAAAAGTTAGCTTTTATTCATCCATGTAATGGTACTACTGGAATGACAAAAGTTAGCTTCTATTCTTTCGTGTAATGAAACTACTGGAGTGACAAAAGTTAGCTTCTATTCATCCGTGTAATGGTAAAATTGGAGTGACAAAAGTTAATTCTATTCATCCATTTAATGGTACTAATTGAGTAACAAAAGTTACCATCTATTCATCCATGTAATGGTACTACTAGAGTGACAAAAGTTAACTTCTATTCATCCATGTAATGGTACTACTGGGTGATTAAAGTTAGCTACTAGCAATCCATGTAATGGTACTGCTGGGTGACTAAAGTTAGCTACTAGACATCCGTGTAATGGTATTGCTGGGTGAAAAAGTTAGATTCTATTCATCCATGTAATGGTACTACTGGAGTGATAAAATTTAGCTTTTGTTCATCCATGTAATGGTACTATTAGAGTGAACAAAGATCGCTTCTATTCATCCATGTCATGGTACTACTGGGTGACAAAAGTCAGCTACTAGCTATCCATGTAATGGTACTACAAGGTGACTAAAGTTAGCTTCTAATCATCGATGTAATGGTACCACTGAAGTGACAAAAGTTAGCTTCTATTCATCCATGTAATGGTACTACTGGAGTGACAAAAGTTAGCTTCTATTCATCTATGTAATGGTACTACTGGTTGACTAAAATTAGCTTCTAGCAATCCGTGTAATGGTACTGCTGGGTGATTAAAGTTAGCTTCTAGCCATCCGTGTAATGGTACTGCTGGGTGACTAATGTTAGCTACTAGCCATCCATGTTATGGTACTACTGGAGTGACAAAAGTTAGCTTCTATACATCCATGCAATGGTACTACTGTATTGTCAAAATTTAGCTTTTATTCATCCATGTAATGGTACTATTGGAATGACAAAAGTTAGCTTCTATTCATCCGTGTAATGAAACTACTGGAGTGACAAAAGTTAGCTTCTATACATCCATGTAATAATACTACTGGAGTAACAAAATTTAGCTTCTATTCATCTATGTAATAGTACCACTGAAGTGACAAAATGTAGCTTATATTCATCCATGCAATGGCATTACTGGAGTGAACAAATTTAGCTTCTATTCATCTATGTCATGGTACTACTGAAGTGACAAAAGTCAGCTTCTATTCATCCGTGTAATGATACTACTGGAGTGACAAAAGTTAGCTGCTATTCATCCGTGTAATGGTACTACTGGAGTGACAAAAGTTAACTTCTATTCATCCATGTAATGGTACTACTGGAGTGACAAAAGTTAGCTTCTATTCATCCGTGTAATGGTACTACTGGAGTGACAAAAGTTAACTTCTATTCATCCATGTAATGGTACTACTCGTGTGACAAAATATAGCTTCTATTCATCAATGTAATGGTATCACTGGAGTGACAAAAGTTAGCTTCTATTCATTCATGTAGTGGTACTATTGGAATGACCAAAGGTAGCTTCTAGCCATCCATGTAATGTTACTACTGGATGACTAAAGTTAGCTACTAGCCATCCCTGTAAAGGTACTACTGTGTGACTAAAGTTAGCTACTAGCCATCAATGTAATGGTTCTACTAGGAGACTAAAGTTAACATCCAGCCATCCGTGTAATGATACGACTGGAGTGACCAAAGATAGCTTCTATTCATCCATGTAATGGCACTACTGGGGTGATGAAATTTAGCTTCTATTGATCCATGTCAGGGTACTACTCGGGTGACAAAAGTTAACTTTTATTCATCCATGTAATGGTACTACTGGAGTGACAAAAGTTAGCTTCTATTCATCCATGTAATGGTACTACTGGAGTGAAAAAAATTAGCTTCTATTCATCCATGTAATGGTACTACTGGAGTGATAAATGTTAGCTTCTATTCATCCAGGTAATGGTAGTACTGGAGTGATAAAAGTTAGCTACTATTTATCCATGTAATGGTACTACTGGAGTGACAAAAGTTAGTTTCTATTCATACATGTAATGTACTACAGGAGTGACAAAAATTAGCTTCTATTTATCTATGTAATGGTACTATTGGAGTGACAAAAGTAAGCTTGTATTCATTCATGTAATGATAATAGAAACGTGACAACAGTTAACTTCTATTCATCCATGTAACGGTACTACTGGTGTGAAAAAGGTTAGCTTCTATTCATCCATGTCAGGGCATTACTGGAGTGAATAAAGTTAGCTTCTATTCATTTATGTAATGGTACTACTGGAGTGACAAAAGTTAGCTTCTATTCATCCATGTAATGGCACTATTGGAGTTACGATAGTTAGCTTCTATTCATCCATGCAATGGTACTACTGGACTGACCAAAGTTAGCTTGAATTCATCTATGTAATGATACAACAGGAGTGACAAAAGTTAGCTTCTATTCATCCATGTAATGGTACTATTGGCGTGAAAAAGGTTAGCTTCTATTCATCCATGTCATGGCACTACTGGAGTGAGAAATGTTAGCTTCTATTCATCCATGTAATGGTACTACTGGAGTGACAAAAGTTAGCTTCTATTCATCCATGTAATGGTACTACTGGAGTGAAAATATTCAGCTTCTATTCATCCATGTAATGGTACTACTGGAGTGATAAAATTAGCTTTTGTTCATCCATGTAATGGTACTATTAAAGTCACCAAAGATCGCTTCTATTCATCCATGTCATGGTACTACTGGGTGACAAAAGTCAGCTACTAGCTATCCATGTAATGTTACTACTAGGTGACTGAAGATAGCTTCTTTTCATCCTTGTCATGGTACTACTGGGTGACTAAACTTAGCTTCTATTCATCCATGTAATGGTACTACAGGAGTGACAAAAGTTAGCTTCTAATCATCCATGTAATGGTACTATTGGGGTGACAAAAGTTAGCTTGTATTCATTCATGTAATGATAATAGAAAAGTGACAACAGTTAACTTCTATTCATCCATGTAATGGTACTACAGGAGTGACAAAAGTTTGCTTCTATTCATCCATATAATGGTACTAATAGAGTGATGAAAGTTAGCTTCTATTCATTCATGTAATGGTACTATTTGAGTAACAAAAGTTAGCTTCTATTCATACATGTAATGGTACTACTGGAGTGACAAAAGTTAGCTTCTATTAATCCATGTAATGGTATTACTGAAGTGACAAAAATTAGATTCTATTCATTCATGTAATGGTACCACTGAAGTGTCAAAATTTAGCTTCTATTCATCCATGTAATGGTACTACTGGAGTGACAAAAGTTAGCTTTTATTCATCCATGTAATGGTACTATTGGAGTGACCAAAGTTCGCTTTTATTCATCCATGTAATGGTACTATTGGAGTGACCAAAGTTCGCTTCTATTCATCCATGTCATGGTACTACTGGGTGACTAAAGTTAGGTACTAGCCATCCATGTAATGATACTGCTGGGTGACTAAAGTTAGTTTCTAGCCATCCGTGTAATGGTACTTTTGGGTGACTAAATTTAGCTACTAGCTATCCGTGTAATCGTATTGCTGGGTGACTAAAGTTAGCTTCTAGCCATCCGTGTAATGGTACTGCTGGGTGACTGAAGTTAGCAGCTTGCCATCCCTGTAATGGTACTGCTGGGTGACTAAAGTTAGCAGCTTGCCATCCCTGTAATTGTACTACTGGGTGACTAAAGTTAGCTACTAGCCATCCCTGTAATGGTACTTCTGTGTGACAAAAGTTAGCTTCTATTCATCCATGTAATGGTACTATTGGAGTGAGAAAAGTTAGCTACTAGCCATCCCTGTCTTTAGATGTTAAACACCAGTGACACATAAAACCCAACACTGTTATATCTAACTAATGATAAACTTGTTCTTGGATAAATCAACAGTTGTTCTATCATACCCTGATTGTTACGTTTTATTATATTTTCTTGCTGCTACGAAAGGTGTTTTATCGTAAACACATTCACTGTAATCAGACTGATGAAGATAAAAATTGTTTTCGACAGACATTATACAAGTTGTTTTTTTTTTAATTTCGAGCAAAGCTACTCGAGGGCTATCTGCGCTATCCGACCCTAATTTAGCATTGTAAGAGTAGAGAAAAGGCAGTTAGTCATCACCACCCACATCCAACTCTTGGGTTACTCTTTTACCAACGAATAGTGGGATTGACCGTCACTTTATAACACCCTCCTGGGCTGAAAGGGCGAGCATGTTTAGTATGACGGGGAATCGAACCCGCTACCCTCAGATTACGAGTCGAGTGCCTTAACCACCTGGCTATGTTGGGCTTCAAGGTGTGGAACATTGTTGTCCGTAGTAAGTGATTGGGTTCAAATACGAACGGTTGTTTTTGAGATTGTCACCAGATAACAGTGCTAATACAGCAATATCTGTTTTGTTTTTGTTTTGCTTGTTGACAGATCCACACGATAAAGAGAAGATAACCGTTAACAGGAGGTTACTTTTGTTTTGTTTCGTTGTTAAGCGATTTTACCTGCCCTAAGAAATGTTTGTGACGTATTGACGATATACGATAAAAGTTTAAGTAACGCAATATGTGAAGGAATAACTCATGTACAGCTTTGCAAATTTCATTCAAGTAAATAAAACTGACAGTATAAACAAATAAGTGTATATGGTATAACCTCATGTATTATATTACACATTACTAAGGAAAACGTGTCTCCCATTACATGGCCATCTCAGACAACAGTGTGTTTTTGTGTTTTTCTTTCAGCAAAGCCACCCTGGACTATCCGCTGTATCTACAGAAGGGAATTGAACCACTGATTTTAGCATTGTAAATCCGTAGACTTAGACGATTTGACTCAACATGCCTTTTGTATTAGAGATGTTTAGCGGGTATCGTGTTGTAGAACAGGCTTAACCTCCCAATCTTTGAGGCGCCCTTCACGACCTTCTGATTGGTTCAGAATTCTGCCTTCTTAATCTCTAGCGAAACGCCCAGCATGGTCAGGTGGTTAAGGCACTCGACTCGTAATCTGAGGGTCGCGGGTTCGAATTCTTGTCTCTCCAAACATGCTCGCCCTTTCAGCCGCAGGGGCGTTATAATGTAACAGTCAATCCCACTATTCGTTGGTAAAAGAGTAGCACAAGAGTTGGTGGTTGGTGATGATAACTAGTTGTCTTCCCTTTAGTCTTACACTACAAAATTATGGACGGCTAGCGCAGATAGTCCTCGAGCAGCTCTGCGCCAAATTCAAAAGAAATCAAACCAAACTCTAACAATAACCAAGGATATCACTCAAATTATAATGACGGTTTATGTTTTATACAGTTGATACATTCAAAATCTAAATACTAAAACTAAAAAAAAACAAAACATTTCATATGCAAAGCACGAGTTTTCACACTAGTACCGAACTATATTATTAATGTGTAACTGCGTAAACCAGTGTGTGACGTCCAGTGTATACAGAATTGCATTATTAATTAATGTACATGTTTAAACCAGTATATGACGTCAAGCCTATACTGACTTATATTATCTATTTATGTAAATATGTTAACCAGTTACGACATCTATCCAATGCAAGTGTATTTCAAAATATTTTATATTTTTGTACGTTTTATTATTTTTGGTTTCGTTTTTCTCATATAATAATTATCCAATGTTTTGTTCATTTCACACTGTTTTAATCCCCTTGATTTGTATAATACATACCATAATAATCCCCTGGATATGTACAATGAAATGACCAAATACTGAGTTCCGGTTTGAGGAAGTTTAATTAGAGAAAAAAAGGAAAAGATACGATTAATTTCCGGGTAATTTCCTAATGATGATGACAGATTAATTCAATTCTTAGGTCCTGTAAGAAGTTACTTTACAATGATTTCATCTATCTAATGGTTTACGACTGTCTTTAAAGGTTTTAATTAATGGGCGAGTGGAACATTCAGAATATTATGCGACTATGTGCCACGAAGCTAAAAAATTTACCAACTAAGTTATATATTATATTTGTTTAATCAAATGCACAGAAAAATGTACGTTTTAGGTGCTTCATTTTACATCGGTATCAAAACATCACTTCTATAAAACACTGGCCAAACACAAGTGTGGTGCTATTTCTGTTTACATTTTGTTTCAAACTTAATTAATAATTACACTATGTAACAAAATGTTTACTTTGTATTTTTCCTGGTCAGAAACTGTTATTTCTCAATTACTTATGCCTCAAGTAAATGGTAAAGACCTATTTTTCTCTTCAAATTTCGCTTCTGGGATCTGGGAGCGTGTAACGAAAACATGACGGGAGACTATATTTGGGGGTTGATACGTGAAAGTGATTTACATTACAGTCGCAAATCTCGAAAAACTACTCACTTCTAAACATTTTTGTATAATTTTACTATAAATACATGTAGATCTTGATTAATATGTTGTTTTATTCAGACCTTATGTAAATGAAAATGTGCAAATTTGTCCGTTTTTACATAGAAAATAGGTTAATTTATAAATTTAATTATCCAGGTCACAAAAGCAGAGTTTGAAGGGAATAACGACCTATTTCTGTACTTTTACAACATAAGCAATTAAGAAATAACACATATTATCCAGGAACAAAACTTGTGTTACACAGTGTTATATAAAGTAGATTGTGGTTAAGTACAACACATTGTATTATAATAACGCATGAAAACCATAAAAATGTTATTAAAAACATTGAATAGATGGAAAACCAAATCCACCAACAGCGACTGATACATTTGTAGTACATCTTCGGCACCGAAGTGCGGAGTGTGTTTCTAGAGCAAGTGTCTGTAACCATGAATCCTCCGTAACATATTTTGTGTACTTTAACAACTAGACTGCATCCATTGCAGGTGGTACTAGTATTCACAATAGTGTCTGGTGATGAGGTCTTTGTAGATATCCGACCACAATAATTATGGATCTTAATCTGGTAAGGTTGACTTATAATAATAAAAAGGTTTATGTGATGGATAAATTCTGATAAAACTGAACTGTATTTATGATGCCTGTTATATGACGTATTGGCTGATAATTGTTATTGTTAGTTGTGTATATAAACATATATGCTAACCTTTGGTAATATATGAATGTAATGTTTAATAATGAGCGGAAGACCGTGTTTATAATTGAAGGTTTACAAAATAATCGTTTTAATTATCCTGACATATTGCACCATTAATCGTAATTAAGACGTGCTGCACGAGCCTGCCAGGAAGCTGATGACGTAGATTTAAGAAAAAAAAAAAGTCATTTCGAAAATGTCTTTGTTGTTTTTACCAGACAAAAAGAAGTCGCTTGGCAATACTTTTTAGGCTTAGAACTTTGGATCTGAACCACGACCTGACCCGAAGCAAAATAAACACAATAATGTCGTTATCTTCAGAAAGAAATCATTATTTGTAATACAGTGTGAAACTGTTTGTTTGTTTTTTAATTTTGCGCAAAGCTACTCGAGGTCTATCTGCGCTAGCCGTATCTAATTTAACAGTGTAAGACTAGAGGTAAAGCAGCTAGTCATCACTACCCACCGCCAACTCTTGTGCTACTCTTTTACCAACGAATATTGGTATTGACTGACACATTATAACGCGCTCACGGCTGAAAGGGTGAGCATGTTTGGTGTCACGGGGATTCGAATCCGCGACCTTCAAATTACGAGACAAGTGCCTAAACCACCTGGCCACGACGGACCTGTGTGAAACTAAGAACAGAGTGAAGTCCAAAGTTGTAGTGTTGAAGTAGGAGCAGATGCCCAATGCATCACAAAATGATGTCTCTAGTAACTCTCAAATAAATATGTTATTTCTTTCAATGAAGATTAATTATGAGAAGAATGATATAATACCCAGTATGACATCACCACCATATATATTTCATTATGTCAAATTTCTTTATAACACCCAGTTTGACATCACCACCATATAGATTTCATTATGTCAAGTTTCTTTATAATACCTAGTATGACATCACCACATCACCACCATATAGATTTCATTATGTCAAGTTTCTTTATAATAGCCACTATGACGTCACCACCATATAGATTTCATTATGTCAAGTTTCTTTATAATACCCAGTATGACATCACCACCATATAGATTTCATTATGTCAAGTTTCTTTATAACACCCAGTATGACATCACCACCATATAGATTTCATTATGTCAAGTTTCTTTATAACACCCAGTTTGACATCACCACCATATAGATTTCATTATGTCAAGTTTCTTTATAATACCCAATATGACGTCACCACCATATAGATTTCATTATGTCAAGTTTCTTTATAATACCCACTATGACGTCACCACCATATAGATTTCATTATGTCAAGTTTCTTTATAACACCCAGTATGACATCACCACCATATAGATTTCATTATGTCAAGTTTCTTTAATGTATTGTTTGTTTCCTTTTCATTGCACAAGTTAGGCTGAACTTCATTTATCGAGATCTATTGAAGTCACCCTAAATCACCGTTTTCCGGAATGACCTTTATGTTTACCATCGTAGGACTAATACTAAAAGACGTTGGGCTGGTTCGTGTGACAGTTGCTAATAAATGACTTACGTCTAATCCTGGTCCATGTAAGCTACAGAACAATAATTAATAAATATTGGAAGTATAACCTTGGATCCATGGAAACTACAGAAAGGTCGAATTTGTTGATCATTCTAGGATCAATACTAAAATATGCTTCGTGTAACAGGTGTTAAAAACAAGCAAAAGAAAAAATGTGGGATTTTAAAGTTTCAAAACTACCCTTTCAAAGGAAGGTTGAAACATTGTTATCAATAGACGTGTTAATACCCATATCAGCCGTTCTGAGATACATTTTTATTTCCAGTGGATTTCTCGTCATCAAGAACGGTTTTTTTTTCCCCTACTTGACACATGGTCATAAGTAATTTCAATTGGTTTGTTTGTTTTGAATTTTGCGTGAAGCTTCACAAGGGCTATCTGCGCCACTCGTCCCTAATTTAACAACGTAAGACTAGACGGAAGGCAGCTAGTCATCACCACCCACCGTCAACTCTTGGACTACTCTTTTACCAACGAATAGTAGGATTGATTGTCACATTATAATGCACCCACGGCAGAAAGAGCGAGCATGTTTGGCGCGACGGGGATTCGAACTTATGACCCTCAGATTACGAGTCGAACGCCTTAACCCACCTGGCCAGTTTCAATTGAACAACATTATAATGAATATTCCTGACATCAGCTGAGCACTGCACTTTTATCACAACTGTTAGGCTGAAAAGATATCTGTAGTTTCGTGATTTTCTTTCATAACGAATATCAGATGTGAAAATAAACGTACCCAGGGCTCGTGACTTTTCACCTCTTATGTTAGGCTTATTGGTTTATAATAATGCAGCCCGGCATGACCAGATGGTTAATGTGCTCGACTTGTTATCTCAGGGTCATAAGTTCGAATCCCCTTCACACCAAACATGCTCGATCTTTCAGCCGGTGGGGCGTTATAATGTTAAGGTCAATCTCACTATTCGTTGGTAAAAGAGTAGTCCAAGAGTTGACGGTGGGTGGTGATGACTAGCTGCCTTCTCTCTAGTCTCGCCCCCCGTTAGTACAGCGGTACGCCTACGGGTTTACAACGCTAAAATCAGGGGTTCGATTCCCCCTTGGGTGGGCTCAGTAGATAGCCCGATGTGGCTTTGCTATAGAAAACACACACACACTCTCTAGTCTTATATTGCTAAATTAGGGACGGCTAGTGTAGATAGGCCTCGTGTAATTTTAAGCGAAATTAAAAAAAACAAACAAACGTAATGTTTCGTCTGCCTTAGACCTTTAAACTGAAATTTTAATGAATATATTGTTATAATTTAGACTGACAAGTTTACTAGTTAACGTACCCAGACTGTTAATGCGATTGTAATTGGTTCGCGTCTCGTTACTGAAAAACATGTTTGGCACTTTGAAATCATAGATGTAATAAAAATAGTGTTTAAATTTTAAGAATTGGCGGTGGGTACTGTTGACTGATTTCCCTCGGCTATGCATAAACAGCCGTTTGTTCCACTTTGCAGAAAAACATTAATAAACAAACAAACTTTATGTACCTATTTGTTTATCTATTTTCATTCACTTAATTTGCTCTCTCTCTCCCTCGTTATCTTATTTATCCATCTGTTTATCAATATAAAATTATTTATTTAACTTTATTATATGGCTGAAGGGTTCCGTTTTCGTTTGCTACTAGAATTTTACAAACAGTACAAGTGCAATCTCTCTTTGTGAAAGCCAAACAAAAACAAAAAACGAAGTAAAATAATTATAACTCTTCAGTTACTTATGGCACATGTAGGTGGTGCTCTAAGGAAAACGCTATATTCTCGACGTCCATTCGTGACACTCTGAGGATGTAGATATAGTGACTGATTGACATGGAAACTTGGTTTGATTTTATAATTATCGGTTTGTACAATAGATATACGAGAAAGGCGTAATTCCGTTTCAGTGTTTATTGTAATATAGAGAAAAATGAACAGCGCAACCTGTGATTAAAACAATATCATTATTCGGGAAAAAGTTTCGTTTGTTTGTTTGTTTTCGGATATTCGCGTACAGTTACTCAAGAGTTATCATTACTAATTTTCAATTAGTGTAATACAAGTAAGACATCTAGTAAACAGTATCCACCGTCAACTTTTGTCTCACCAAACAGTGGGATTTGACTGTCACTCTCATAATACACCACGGGGTAGTATTTTTTTTTCCCTTTAACAGCTCACAAATCATGGACTCACACTTTCACAGCTCGCCACACTAGTCATAGGTATTGTCGAATCTTCTAGATGGTATTTAGCATATATATGTAAACATACATACAAGCAAGGATATATAATATTATGAAGACAAATAATAATAAATAAATAATAAAGATTATTATTTTTGTATTACATTATTTATTATTATTATTTTCTTATACTTCCCTTTGGAGAACAGTCACCTTTCCACAACTATCTGCAAGCAATGAAGGGTGATATAGATGTGGGACAACGTGGACTTGCACACCCGCATTTCGCTGTCATATTTTCTATTTATTTTCCATTTAATCACTTTATACCACTTTATACGAACGAAGGTTAAGGATGATAGACGGTGTATCCCCACCATAATGTGAGTCCTATATCATCAGTTAGCTCCACAACCTAGGGTACATTTTATATCCCATTATAGCTTGTACTCTGAGAATTCTATCGATTAGTACAGTATTTTTTTTATTTTTGTTTCGGCTTGTTTTTGTTTATAACGAATTATTATTAACAAGAGATTTTGATTTGCTGTTTTAACGCAGTTCTTTCTTTTGATTTTGTTTTACTTTACTTGACTGTTCAGAATTAATTTTATATATATATATGTGTACAATGAAAAGATATATTCAAACAAATTGTGCCAAGATGGCGTCGACTGAAGCTTGTGACAATCGTATAAAATACAAATAAAGTGTTTGTAATGTAAGTGTAATGATAAGATGCAATGTTCCGAAGTAAGTTTTCCAAATTAAATAGATACAGTTGGCCTCCATTAAAATGGAAACTTCCATTGATCTTTGTCGGTTTTTTTTTTTTTAAATAATGAATATGAGTGTTGAATTTAAAGTCATACAAATTAAAAATCTCCTTTTGGGTTGTTTAAAAAGGATATCTGGAGATGCTATGTAAATATTTATAAACACATCTCAGAACATTTTAGTTATATTAAATAAGAATTCTTTTTCTTTCACTATGTTTTGGGATTTCAATATTAACAGCTCATACGAACAAAATATATATCTGAGCAGACTGTTTGGTTTTATTCTACTGGAATAAAATCAAAATAATAAACATCCTCGTCTTATTAACAAACATACATAGAGAGAAGTAGTCCATTCATAGATTATGCTATAACTAATATTGAACAAATTAATATACATTTATTGTTTTTTTTCTGTAGCTGATCAATATCCGATACATTGCTTAATTTTTGTAATATATTAGAAGATATATAAACAACTTATAGAATAATATGTGATATTAATGAAAAGAACAGAGATTGAGTGGAGTTTTATCAGTTAGAATACGGTACATGGAATTCTTGATTTATATGAAGTATACAGACTTTTACCTCTAATTATTTTAAACAGTCTTATAAGTAACATTTGATTTTGAGTTGGTTATGAAATGGCTTAAAACCTTTAATCACACTTTATTACAATTTTATAAACCATCGTCTATGATTCGGAAATGTTTCTTGAGGAAATTGTTTTGGAAAAAAAATTAAATTTCTTGTTGCAAAAATTGTAAAAATAATTTTAGGTCTAAATTATCAAATTTCTGCTTTGCGGCCTTTCCATAAAATTAACATATTAAACATTTATAAAATGTATAAATAATCAGCGGGTGTTTTTATGCATAATATATGAAATAAAACAACATACTTGGAGTTTTAAAGATATTCAAAAAATAATAAAGACACTTTCAGCTACGAATATCAAACATGGATTGTTCAATAATCAATACATTTTATATGAATAATAATATGGAATAAAAGTCTTCGCAACCCACCGCCAACTCTTGAGCTACAGTTTTGGGTTGGTTTGTTTTTAATTTCGCGCAAATCTACATGAGGACTATCTGTGTTAGCCGTCCCTAATTTAGCAGTGTAAGACTAGAGGGAAAGCAGCTAGTCATCACCACCCACCGCCAACTATCTGCACTAGCCGTCCTTAATTTAGTAGTAAAGTCTAGAGGAAAGATAGCCAGTCATCACCACCCACGGCCAATTCTTGGACTACTCTTTTACCAACGAATAGTAGGATTGACCGAAACATTATAACGCCCCCACAACTGAAAGGGCGAGCATGTTTTGTGTGACAGGGATTCGATTCCGCGACCCTCGGATTACGAATCGAGTGCCTTAAACCACCTGGCCATGACAGGCCTTTTCTGTTCGAAATTATTGTTATGATAAAATGTAAAGGAAACAGCGAAAGTCTAGGATTATCTTAGTAAAGACACAGTTATAGACATAACACAACTGTTGTATATATGTATGTGTTTGTTATGCACTGATTACAGACACTTATAAAATGTAGAACAACAACCTCAATACAATAAAAACCAAACAATACCATACAATAATAAAACATGTGACAATCACATACGTATATAAAATTCAAACAGTTGCATGTACAGATTATACCCTTTGGAAAACCAGAGTTAAGAATTATATAAATCAATTACTGGCCTTTCACTATCAACACTAGGCCCGGTATTTAAGGCGCTCGACTCATAATCCGAGAGTCGCGGGTTTGAATCCCTGTCACACAAAGCATGCTCGACCTTTCAGCCGTGGGGGCATTATAAAGTGACGGTCAATCCCACTATTCGTTGGTAAAAGAGTAGCCCAAGAATTGGCGGTGGGTGGTGATGACTAGCTGCCTTCCCTCTAGTCTTACACTGCTAAATTAGGGACGGCTAGTGCAGATAGCCCTCGTGTAGCTTTGTGAGAAATTCAACTAACTTAATACATCGATTAAAGTGAAATGTTCTCTGCATTTAAAAATAGATGCGAATCACAAATGTAGCCAGAAACACTGAAAATATCTTAGCGTTTTATGAACACCCTTATAAATTGTATCATCCGAGATGAATGTACGTATTTCTCCCATGAGCAAAATAGCCAATAAAATAAGGACATTCATCTCAGCCCAAATGACCACACTTTTGTTTGTGTACGTGCGCGTTGTTTTAAACTGTGATACTACGAACGTTTCTCTTGAAACTGTCAACCATTCGGTTGGATTGCCAGAAATCAAAAAGGTTTATATCGAGTAAGGGACAACAATTTTGAGCTTATTAACATTCCAAACAACTACCGATCTCAACCATAGAAGTATTATAATTATTTAACTGTCAGGCGTTCATTAAATTATGTTCCCTTCTGGGAAACTTGGCGTCTGTTCAACTGACTGTCAGGCGTTGATTAAGACACGTTATCACATCCGTGTGATTCTCAAATGATGACTAAACTTTGTTCACTTCTGGGAAACATTATGACTATGTCATTATCAGGCGTTAGTTAAGCTACTATCTTGTCTAGAAGGATTTATACCTATTTGACTGCCAAGTATTTCTATCTATTGAAACAAAGTACCACAGTTTGAAAAGCTAGTCCCTCGGGAATATGATGTGCTACCGTTTGAAAAGCTAGTCCCTCGGGAATATGATGTACTACCGTTTGAAAAGCTAGTCCCTCGGGAATATGATGTACTACCGTTTGAAAAGCTAGTCCCTCGGGAATATGATGTACTACCGTTTGAAAAGCTAGTCCCTCGGGAATATGATGTGCTACCGTTTGAAAAGCTAGTCCCTAGGGAATATGATGTGCTACCGTTTGAAAAGATAGTCCCTCGGGAATATGATGTACTACCGTTTGAAAAGCTAGTCCCTAGGGAATATGATGTACTACCGTTTGAAAAGCTAGTCCCTCGGGAATATGATGTACTACCGTTTGAAAAGCTAGTCCCTCGGGAATATGATGTACCACAGTTTGAAAAGCTAGTCCCTCGGGAATATGATGTACTACCGTTTGAAAAGCTAGTCCCTCGGGAATATGATGTACTACCGTTTGAAAAGCTAGTCCCTCGGGAATATGATGTACTACCGTTTGAAAAGCTAGTCCCTCGGGAATATGATGTACTACCGTTTGAAAAGCTAGTCCCTCGGGAATGTGATGTACCACAGTTTGAAAAGCTAGTCCCTCGGGAATATGATGTACTACCGTTTGAAAAGCTAGTCCCTCGGGAATATGATGTACTACCGTTTGAAAAGATAGTCCCTCGGGAATATGATGTACTACCGTTTGAAAAGCTAGTCCCTCGGGAATATGATGTACTACCGTTTGAAAAGCTCGTCCTTCGGGAATATGATGTACTACCGTTTTAAAAGCTAGTCCCTCAGGAATATGATGTACTACCGTTTGAAAAGCTAGTCCCTCGGGAATATGATGTACTACCGTTTGAAAAGCTAGTCCCTCGGGAATATGATGTACTACCGTTTGAAAAGCTAGTCCCTCGGGAATATGATGTGCTACCGTTTGAAAAGCTAGTCCCTAGGGAATATGATGTGCTACCGTTTGAAAAGATAGTGCCTCAGAAATATGGTGTATTAACTTTTGAAAGCGAGTCCCTCAGGGATATTATTTATTATCGACGTAAACTAAGCTACAATGTACTATTAAGCTAGTCTGTCGGACTTACGATGTACGGTTATGTGATAAGCTGACATGTACTGTTATGTGATAAGCTGACATGTACTGTTATGTGATGAGCTAACATGTACTGTTATGTGATAAGCTGACATGTACTGTTATGTGATGAGCTAACATGTACTGTTATGTGATAAGCTGACATGTACTGTTATGTGATAAGCTAGCATGTACTGTTATGTGATAAGCTAGTATGTACTGTTATGTGATAAGCTGACATGTACTGTTATGTGATGAGCTAACATGTACTGTTATGTGATAAGCTGACATGTACTGTTATGTGAAAAGCTAGCATGTACTGTTATGTGATAAGCTAACATGTACGGTTATGTGATAAACTAACATGTACTGTTATGTTATAAGCTGACATGTACTGTTATGTGATAAGCTGACATGTACTGTTATGTGATAAGCTAGTATGTACTGTTATGTGATAAGCTGACATGTACTGTTATGTGATAAGCTGACATGTACTGTTATGTGATAAGCTAGCATGTACTGTTATGTGATAAGCTGACATGTACTGTTATGTGATAAGCTGACATGTACTGTTATGTGATAAGCTAAAATGTACTGTTATGTGATAAGCTGACATGTACTGTTATGTGATAAGCTAGCATGTACTGTTATGTGATAAGCTAGCATGTACTGTTATGTGATAAGCTAGCATGTACTGTTATGTGATAAGCTAGCATGTACTGTTATGTGATAAGCTAGCATGTACTGTTATGTGATAATCTAACATGTACTGTTATGTGATAATCTAACATGTACTGTTATGTGATAAGCTGACATGTACTGTTATGTGATAAGCTGACATGTACTGTTATGTGATAAGCTAGCATGTACTGTTATGTGATAATCTAACATGTACTGTTATGTGATAATCTAACATGTACTGTTATGTGATAAGCTAGCATGTACTGTTATGTGATAAGCTAACATGTACTGTTATGTGATAAGCTAAAATGTACTGTTATGTGATAAGCTGACATGTACTGTTATGTGATAAGCTAACATGTACTGTTATGTGATAAGCTAGCATGTACTGTTATGTGATAATCTAACATGTACTGTTATATGATAAACCAGTCTGTCGAATGTATTATTTTTTGATAAGTTAGTATTTCGGAGTTATAACGTTCCATCGCTTCATTAATTTGTCTGTCGTTGTTATCACGTGCTGTTATCAGTAAAATTGTTTTTCCTTTGTTAAACACAAAGCTGAACTATGGAATAGCGATGTTGTGCATACTGCGGGTATCGAAACTCGGTTTTCTGTGTTATAAACTTCCAGACTCAGAGGTAAACCACTAAAGTGGAGGGTAGTTCTTCCAAGGGAATAATTATATTATACAGGAATATAAAACTTTTTATTGGTCATGGAATATGAATCACGTGTTTTCTTTTGTTTTTAACAGATAAACTAAAGCTCAGCCAAAGTTCAAGAACAAATTAGACAACGTTGTTTCGAAACAGTCGCTCCATCTTCGTTATATAACTTAGTAAATAAAGTTTTGACTTTAAACTCCCTATGAAGAGCCACGTACATTTTAAAAATATGTTATCCATAAAAGTCTGTAATATCCAATTAATCTTTATTAGGATTAATTAAGTACAATATATGAATGGCTTCTCGGAGATAGCTTATAATCTTCAATAATTTTTATTTGACTACGAATCATTCTCTGAGAATTTAATATTCTTAGACAAACTGTCACATATCATAACTGTCGACTACTAAGTTTCATCGCTCCAAAAATACCACTCTACTGTCATATATGTGTGTGTAACACGAATTATGACACTGCTTGTGTGTGTAACACGAACTATGACACTGCTTGTGTGTGTAACACGAACTGTGACACTGCTTGTGTGTGTAACACGAACTGTGACACTGCTTGTGTGTAACACGAACTGTGACACTGCTTGTGCGTGTAACACAAACTATGACACTGCTTGTGTGTGTAACACGAACTGTGACACTGTTTGTGTGTGTAACACGAACTATGACACTGTTTGTGTGTGTAACACGAACTATGACACTGCTTGTGTGTGTAACACGAACTATGACACTGCTTGTGTGTGTAACACGAACTATGACACTGCTTGTGTGTGTAACACGAACTATGACACTGCTTGTGTGTGTAACACGAACTATGACACTGCTTCTGTGTGTAACACGAACTATGACACTGCTTGTGTGTGTAACACGAACTAGGACGCTGCTTCATAATAAGGTTCGCACAGGAATTTGCTCAAAGCTCTAATAGACCATTCAGGCAAAAAACACCTTAAAAATCAGACTTATTTTTGAAACAACACTAAAAACCATCCTTTTCAATAGTTAAGATCACACAAGTATTGATAACAAACGAAATAAGTGATTTCACGATTATATACAAAATTAAAATATGCTCATTGTTTCATATTATTGTTAATATTGTTGTTTCACAGACCTACAACAAAAAACAACTAAGTTTTCACCAAACTCTAGACTTATGTACTATTTGTAGCGTTGCTAGTGTTTGTATCCTACTTAGAAGTTGATTAGTTTTCATTGAAATTTGATTTGCCTGGTTGTAAATACGTAACACATGCAATGTTGTTTTGAGAGGCTGTTTTTGTACTCGGCGCGTGTTAAATGCGTGTTTACACGAAACCTCAGGCATAAAGTCACTTGGTTCAGTGAATAACCATTTCAAAACACACGGAGCTTTATTTAAAGTGATGCTTTATTTGAGAAGGCTGTTTTTCTAATGATAAAATGTTATATGTGCTTAGTGGGAGTTGTGTCTTACTCTAGAAAAATGTTCGCCCGTTACTATGCATTAACGACGACAATATATAACATAATTAATATTTAAGAATTTATAATCTTCAAATTGAAATACCAAAAGCGGTAAGCAAACAGGATTGGATATCTTCTGCTGACAGTTTGCTCAAGCTCCATATCCCTGTTATGACTTCACTACAAAATTATTGTAACTAATATCTACTATAGCGTTATATTACAAAGAAATTTTGTAATAAAACTGAGACTGAAAGCTTTAAACATAATCCAGTCTTCTTACTTTTGCCCTCATATTCTAAGTCCTTCACTTGCCAATATATTTATTTGTTTATTTTAAATTTCGCACAAAGCTACTAGAGGGCGCCTTGCCGATATAAAAAAAAATCGTTGATTTCCGAGTTATTTTGACACTTCATCTCATGTATTTTCTAGTACATTAATTGTAAACTGCAACGTTAATGGTTCCTAAAGTTACATTTGCATATCGTTACTCGAGTGGCTTCTGTTTATCGTTACGAGAGTTCTCTGTCTCTACGTAGATTTTCGCGACTGTATTTCAACCAGATTTTAACAGTAGACCATTACAATAGTAGCTTTTGCTACTTAATGGTGGCTATTTCTACTATTTCTTAAACATAGTTACTATCGTGACTGCGCTTTCAGTATTTATTACCACTGCATATTGTACTATTTTCCATAGCTATTGCTATTTTTAAATAGTCGGTGTTAAAGTGGCGGTTGTTAATGTTGATGCTAATTGCTGACTTACAATAAGTGTGTCGCTGTTGTCTATTTTGTATGCATTATTTATGTCGCCTTATTCTAGTAAACAATTGTGTACAACGCGCAGTTGAAGAATGTACGTGTATGTCAAGTAGGCCTAACAAGGTAAGTGTGTGTGCGTGCGTGTTTGATGTGTTTTGAATTTCGCGCAAAACTACACGAGGGCCATCTGCGCTAGGCGTCTCTAAATTAGAAATGTAAGACTAAAGGGAAGGCAGTTAGTCATCACTACCCGCCGCTAACTCTTGGGCTACAATTTTGGTTTGGTTTGGTTTGTTTTTAATTGCGCCCAAATCTAAATGAGGACTATCCACGCTAGCTGTCCCTAATTTAGCTGTGTAAGACTAGAGGGAAAGCAGCTAGTCATCGCCACCCACCGCCAACTCTTTGGCTACTCTTTTACCAACGAATAGTGGGATTGACCGTGACATTATAACGCCCCACGGCTGAAAGGGCAAGCATATTGGGTGTGACGAGGATTCAAACCCTCAACCCTCGAATTACAATTCGAGTGCCTTAATCACCTGACCATGCCGGGAACTAGGAGGACTTTCTAACTTCAGGATTGATCTAAAATCTCCCACTAAAACTTGTTCGAAATCACAAACTGTTGTGGCATTTGATAACATTTTCATTAGTTATATGATTGTTTTCTTGTTTTATTTTTACTTAACAAAGTGGCATTTCTTATGTTTAACCTTAACTTTTTATCAGAACTTCCTTCTTTCAGCAAATTTGGCTAACCTGATAATTAGAGTACTCGATTCACAATCCACGTGTATCGTAGGATCGAAACAAGTCACTGAAAGCTATTTTAGCTGAGGGAACGTTATAAAGCCACGACCAATCACACTGTTCTTCGATAAAGGACAGCTTAAAGTTGACGGTAGGTGGTGCTGACTAAATGTCTTCCATCTAATCTACAATTTTAGTGTTAAAAAGATTAAAGAAGGTATCCTTAGATTAAACTTCCACAAATATGTTGCCCAAAAGCCTAGGTGCTTATTGTAATATTAGTATACTTTAGAACAGTGAAAAACTTTAACGACAATAAGTAAATCTTTTCTTTAAAATCTGATAGAAAATAAATGTAGCGTTAACTTTTATTATCTGTCTTGTTGAGTGATAAAAACAGTGATTACAAAGAAGCTATTTAGATAAAAACATTTAAAAATCTATAATTAAAGCGTTAAAAAAAACTTCGACCAGCCCAAATGTAAAGTGGAAACTACTCCGACAGTGCTGAAAGCGAATTACAATAAGTTATACAAATCCACATAATCAACAAAGGCTTGTTTCTAACACGAAATAATTTATCAATGTAATTAGAGAAAACACTAATTAAGAAATATTCGCTTTTTTATGTAAGGTAAAAACAATATGCAATTTCTATTGTTTTGGTAGATAAGCAGTAAAGGGTTGTACAAGGCGTTTCGTGAGATGGTTTAATTTGTCACGATTATGCAACACGTTTCGTGAGATGGTTTAATTTGTCACGGTTGTGCAACACGTTTCGTGAGATGGTTTAATTTGTCACGGTTGTGCAACACGTTTCGTGAGATGGTTTGATATGTCACAGTTATACAACACGTTTCGTGAGATGGTTTAATTTGTCACGATTGTGCAACACATTTCGTGAGATGGTTTAATTTGTCATAGTTGTACAACACGTTTCGTGAGATGGTTTAATTTGTCACGGTTGTGCAAAGCGTTTCGTGAAATTCTTCAATATGTCACGGTTTTATAACACGTTTAGTAAGATGGTTTAATATGTCACAGTTGTACAACACGTTTCGTGAGATGGTTTAATTTGACACACTTGTACAAAGCGTTTCGTGAAATTCTTCAATATGTCACGGTTTTAGAACACGTTTCGAAAGATGGTTTAATTTGTCACAGTTGTACAGCACTTTTCGTGAGATGGTTGAATTTGTCACGGTTGTACAACACGTTTCGTGAGGTGGTTTAATTTGTCACAGTTGTACAGCACGTTTCGTGAGATGGTTTAATTTGTCACAGTTGTACAACACGTTTCGTGAGGTGGTTTAATTTGTCACAGTTGTACAACACGTTTCGTGAGATGGTTTAATATGTCACAGTTGTACAACACGTTTCGTGAGATGGTTTAATTTGTCACAGTTGTACAACACGTTTCGTGAAATGGTTTAATATGTCACTACATAAAGGTCTATGTGTAAATTGTTAACTCTCAGTACTGGTGGTTGAATTTGTTTCGTACTGTACCATTACAGTTACCTTCGTTTTTACAAACCATTTGTCAAAGCAGAACTGTTGCTAACCTTGCACGTCCAACAGTGGTTCTAGAAGATAAAATTGTAAGTAGGCACGTTATTTCAAAGAGTTCGTAGATGCGTTGAATCATTATTTTTATATCATTGTAACACGTTCTTGATGTATCTGTAAAAAATCAAGACAGAGACGGCATCTTTTGTCGAAAACAGTTACTGCCTAGCTGAAATGTATATCAACTTAGTGTAGCATGTTTTGTGAGATATAACTAGACCAATTTTCGCCAGAATACATAGGTATTCTCTTTACTTCAAACACATAAAAAAAAACACAAAAACACAAGGGCATAAAAAGATTAAATCTATTTTGTTGCAAAAATATTAAAAAACATGTCGAAAACGTGATTTTAATAAAGTAAAAATAATTAATTAAGTGATAAAAGCTTTGTCTTATCTGAAATTTTACACTGTCACTATACACGCTGTTAATGGTTTATTAATGCCAGTTTGTTGGTAGGACGCAGACCTTTGGATAGAGATACAGAGTGTGGATCTAATATTCGATATTTGGATAGCTGTTATAAAAAAAATATCTCAATCCGTTCTTTTAGTTCGCGTATTACAAAAGTGAGAATCAAAAAATCTACTTCGTCAGCTCACCCTCAGAGATGGAAGATGGTGACTCGCTGCCTCCCCACAGTCTCTCTCTTCAAGATAAGTGACGGCTAGAGAAAATAACATTAGCGTTAACAATAACAGTAGGTCTGAGTAACAGTAACCATACAGATGTACTTCTCTTATGAACAGTAACCATACATATGTACTTCTCTTATGAACAGAATATTTTAAGAATCTCATATGAAAACTCCTCTGTTATTAAGTAATCCTCCTCTGTACTATTCAATGTCCTTCTTAAGGTCCAAGAATTAACACAGTTTTCCAAATTTGGCCTAACCAGTGAGTTATACAATTAAGTTATACAGTATTTGGACTTGTATTCAATATTTCTTTAGATTCAACCTAAAATCCTGTTTGCATTATCACTAACAACAGGAAACTGCTTGATGGTTTTAGAGACTGATCAACCATTGCACCACGACTTATTTATTTAATAACCTTGTTAAGGTTATTCGTATTTAAATTATACTTATAATTCAAATCATGATAGCACACATGCATTATCTTGCACTTATTATAATTAAAACTCATCTACCATTTATCTGTCCAACTCACTAAATGATCCAAATCTATTAGTAAATCAGCAGCGTCCTCTTCACAGCTAGTAATATCCAAGACCTTGAAGTCATCAACAAAGTTAAGTTATTTATTGACCATTTCTTCATCTATGTGATTCACGTAAATTAAAAAGGGCAATGGTGTGAAGATTGAGCCCTGAGGTACCACACTTTACTTTAGTCCAGTTTGACTGACCTCCATTTGTAACAACCTTTTGCTTTCTTCCATCCAGTCCTACTTCTTGAAGATAGAAGTGATGACAGATAATTTCCAACCTACTAGTTCTTGTCCACTGTTCAAGGACTTGCAAATAAACATTTGTGGTAAGTGGCTTACATATCCAGTTTTTTACCTCCTTCAAAACCCTTGGGGAAACTATCTGGTCCAGGAGTTGTATGGTGCTTTAAACTTCCCAATTTCTTCTTAATAAAGTCAGAATTAATGCAGTCAATGTTTGAACTTATAAAACAATATGTGTCTTTTACACATTAAACTGTCCAAGTAAACATGATTTTACACCATAAACTATTGTATTAAGTTAATTGCATGGTATTTCACACAGTGCTGATAAAATACCGAGATATTACGATAACTCAATATCTAGAAGTGGGGTCAAATTCTGACTAGAATTTTTGAAATCAGGAACATGAACTAATCCAGAATCACTTGACCTTTCTCCAATAGTAAACATTTTGTAGTTTAGTGTTATAAACCACTACTTAGCAGAATATGGTTGCATATTATAAAGCAATATTTAACAGCTGCAGGTTTTTAAACAACACACGTCAACACTAGACTGTGTTATTGAACAACGAACAGAGCACAGGTGACCTATTTTGTGTCTTTCTGTTTATCGACAAAAGGTTATAATGATAAATAAATTATTCAAAGTGGAAACTCGGAAACACAAAATGTGCAACGAATAATTATAATTAATTAATGGAAATAAACTTTATCTGATGGTTCTGCAAAAAAAAAAAATCAGGTACATGGTGGACAGTGGACAGATGGATAGTACATTGTATAGCTTTAGGCTTAACAATAAAGCAAACCAAAATCAAAAAGGAAAATAGTCTAGTAACCCCATCTATTGAAACAATGTAAAACTAACATATAATTTGTTTGGTAAGATGGTATTCTAAAATACGTGCTTGTGTTTTTCCATTGTAAATTAATTTTAAAATTGAGGTTATTCATCGCAAATTCTCAAATATTGACCGAGATAAGTAGACGATAATTTCACGAACTGCAATATTTTTGATAACTAAGTGTGTCTAATAATTTATTTCTATTTTTCAGACGCGTTCTTTAATGTTATTGGTTTCGAACATTTGCACGATGCGTTCATATATTCTGAGTCGGTTAACCATCTCCGCTTTTAAACTGATGAATTTAAAGGATAGTAGTTAGACACCAAAACCCACCGCCAACTTTTCAACTACTCTTTACCAACGAATAATGGGAATGACGCTCACATTGTTTATTAATGGCAGGATTCGATCTCGTGACTCCCAGATTACGAGTCGAGAGACCTAACCCTAAACTAAGCCAGGTACTATAATTTGGATCGTTAAGCTACTATGCAAACAGTGCTATCGAGAGTGAAATATTTTGATATAACTACATCCGTAAAAACAAAATTATACGTAACGTAAGTACTTCAAAAGTTTTAAAATATAATAAACGTTTGAATTTTATGAGGAAGAAACAAGAACGACATATTAAAATTGACCACTAACACAAACCGTAGGGGGATTCGTTTGTAAGGTCATTGTTTTACGCGACCCTCGGATCACCTTAACCACCTGGCCATGCCGGGTCCCATTCAGGTTAATTTTACTTACATTGGTCATAGGAACATCCTGATATTCCAACATCTAACTGAAATGGTTTATTCAAAAGTATGTTTTCAAGAACTTTTCTTAGAACAGAAAAAAATTATTTTGTGAGGTCATTGTTTTAGAGCAGTGGTTCTTAACGGAGTCCACTTCAAGTCCAGGAGAGGAACTGGGAAGAATTATGTACCTTCTCAAACTATTCCTTGGAAGTGACAGGCAAGTAATAGTTCTCTGCGCTTGTAAACCGAGCCAGACGTTTTTGCTACCATCTAGTGAGCGCCAGATCAACTACACTCAGCTAATGCTTCCCTCTGTCTGGTGTGCAGAGACGTAAGCAGTCCCGTGTTTTCTTCGTATTTCTTTTCGTTTCATGTCACTTTTGATAGTTTGTATCACACATATGTATTCAGTATTGAGTGATCTATAAGATGATGTAGTGTTATTAGCCTGACACAATATATAAAGCCGCTAAATTACTAAAATTGTGTTGTTGGTTTTTTTTTTTGAGGTGCGAATGTTATTGAAAAAATGTTTTGGTAAACATAGGATCGTAGATGTACATACCGGTATTGTTTTGTGGTTGTGAGTGATTTTATGGATATTATGATGTACATACCGGTGTTGTTTTGTGGTTGTGGGTGATTTTATGGATATTATGATGTACATACCGGTGTTGTTTTGTAGTTGTGGGTGATTTTATGGATATTATGATGTACATACCGGTGTTGTTTTGTGGTTGTGGGTGATTTTATGGATATTATGATGTACATACCGGTGTTGTTTTGTGGTTGTGGGTGATTTTATGGATATTATGATGTACATACCGGTGTTGTTTTGTGGTTGTGGGTGATTTTATGGATATTATGATGTACATACCGGTGTTGTTTTGTGGTTGTGGGTGATTTTATGGATATTATGATGTACATACCGGTATTGTTTTGTGGTTGTGGGTGATTTTATGGATATTATGATGTACATACCGGTGTTGTTTTGTGGTTGTGGGTGATTTTATGGATATTATGGTAACCACTGATATCCATACATCTCTCATATCCACATATAGCTAGTTGTGGGCAACTGAATTGTTTTTGGTTGTTTGGTGGAGAGAAGATGGTGAATTTCTCCTGTTTTATTATATTTATGTTTTTCATTTTCCAAATCTGTAAGTAAGTATCTACGTTTCTTTGTTATGTCTAACTAACATTTTGCTTTTTGTTTTTCCATACTTACATGCAAATTACCAAAACGGACATTTTCTGAGCAGTTGGCGTCTGTAAACGCTAACAACAAAGTACACTAACCCTGAGCGGACCATCTAAATTTTAGTTTTATTCGTGAAGCTACTGATGAAACCAAACCTTACTGCTTGTTATGCCGCAATTCCCTTTGTACTGATTCCATGAGGCCAGCAAACCTGGTGGGACAATTTTAAAACGAACAACCAGAACACGCAAAGAAACCTCTCGAGTACTTCAAACGCCAAAATGAAAATAAACTAGTATAAATGAACATGGGCTCCAAGCTAGTTATGAACTCAGATTTCTTCTCGCTAAGAAATCTCGACCTCACACTGATGGTGAAGAGTTGCTGAAACCAGGGTTTGAGGTTTACCTCTGGACAATACAAGAAAACAAAAGAGGTGACCAGGAACTTGCCACCTTAACCCTCAGCAGCGATACTCTCCGCCACCGTATCGATGCAATTGCAGGAGACGTCGAGAACTGGACTAAACAATGTAAAAAAGTGATTAGTTTGGTAAATTTGATAAAAAAATCCATCCTGAGAGCTAGAGAATGTTCAAAGCGCTTTGTCAGGACATGAACTGGGACTACATGAAACTGTTTTTCATACACACCTGCGATGACTCTTGAAAGGCAACTGTCTGGAAATTTTCATTGCTCTGTGCGACACCTTGTTGGACTTTGGTGGGGTCCATGAAGACTTTCAGTTATTGAAATCTAGTGAACCGAAGGCTTTAAATAAGGAAGTGCAAGATGAACAAAAAACTCTCATGGACTATAAAATCAAAATTTGTTCTTTTATAAACAAACTGAACTTTTAATAGACCCAGACCTAGAAGAATAATCTTTCCCAATTTACGCATCTCAGAAAATGTGAATCATTAGATGATGTCCTCCGGTTCATCTCTAAACATCTTCCAAACCTGGATGTTAAGTTGAACGACAAATTTACCGATCCCCAACAACTGAACTTTCCTTCTTGGATCACTCAGCCATTTCTTTTTATCTGCGAATTTGACGAAGTTGACAGCGTGAAACTGATCCATGCCTCAAAAAAGAACAACTGGTGTTGCTGGATACTCAAGCCAATGTCAAATATAACGAACCAGCTACGGAGGCTCAGCAAGTACTTCTGTCTTTTCCAACCACACAGTTGGTTGAATGGGCCTTCAGTGCTGTTACGGATATTCTGACGAAATATGAGGACGATCTTCAAGCAAAATTAACTTGTTTTGTTCTCAATTTTCTCATTTATTAGGTTGTCTAGAAATGAATGTTGTGTTTGAACTATGAAGTTTAAAAAGTATAAACCAGTGTTGTAAAACATGCTTTAACCAAAGTAAGCAACATTTGCTTTAACACACTTTTACCAACGTGTAACAATGCTGTTTATGCCTCTGCTGTAGAAATCAGAGTGTCTATGGTCAATGAACTCCCTGAAAGCTTTTTCTGAACTGTCTGATTTTGAAAGTGTTTATTTTTCAAAAAGTTGTCACAGCGCTTGAAAAAATGAAAATCTGTAGGGGAAAGCCTGGGGAAGAAGGTGGATGAGGCAGAACCTCAATTTCCAATTTGTTCAATTTTTGGAGCGTCATCCTTGACAGGTCTCATAACACCGATTTTGTTGATCTTCAGTCAGCTTATGCAGAACCCACTTAATCAAACTTTTTCCTCTTTTGAATCGTACCCAGGTGGTTGGCAATGCTTGAATTGCTTGTGCCTAGCTTTCCTGCAAGCTCACGAGGGTCTGTCTCAACCGCTTTCTTTAATGTGTTTTTATCTAAAGATGGCTTCTTTCCATGACCTACGTGGTCTTCAAGACATTCATCTCCATGTAGAAACTCTTGAAACCAATGCTGAACTATAAGTTCAGTAACAGATCCAAGGCTGAATACCTGGTTGATGTTCAGTGTAGTTCCGGTAGCTTTTCGTCCAAGCTTGAAGTCGTAGAGGAAAATCAGACGAAAGGTTTTCTTGTCCATGCTGTCTTGGGGGTTGCAAAACTTACTCTGAGTTGAAATAGTAGATAGTTTAGACACCTTGTAAGCGACAAACATAGGATTAAACCAACAATAAATTACTCAATATTCAGCATATAAATGTCATCTTGAGAATTCCGACATTTATTTCTAGACAACCTAATAGTTTCTTAGCACGAAACTGAAGGTTATCATCAAAGTTGTACATTTCGAATGGAAATCTGATATTAAGTTACAAATCCGAAATTAAAGTTGTTGTTTTTCCTTCTGTAATTTTTGGTGAAACAATTATCTTTAATTTAAATGTTTGTTAATTAAAGCCGAACAAAACAAATCTTTTCTTTTATTGCAAAAGTAAATATAAATAAATAAATAACAAATTATTACAATTCGAATCCTATTTAATAAAGATATCTTCTATTCCTTGAAGCCTAAAATTGACGAGTTAAGAAAAGTGTTCACAAACTGAAATACTCATTACGTAATATACTCTTCAAAAAACGAAACGCAAAAGGCAAAATTTGAGACATATTGTTAACAAGTTTATTCCGGGTAGTTCTGTATAACATGTGTGAAACTTTGCACATTCACTGCTGAACATCCAAAGTCTGCAAAGGCGAAGTCCACGCTCACTAGTTGAAGTTTAACGTCACTCAACGTCAATAACGAGTATGCCCCCCGTGAGCATCAATAACTGCTTGGCATCTCCTGCTCTTGGAAACGATGAGATGACGAATCACATCCTGTGGAATGGCTGTCCACTCAGCCTGCAAAGCTGCTGCAAGCTGAGGTAGAGTCTACGGTTGAGGTTGTCGCCGTCGCAGACATCGGTCCAACTCGTCCCAAAGATGTTCGATGGGGTTTAAATCTGGTGATCTGGAGAGCCAGAGAAGAACGTTGATGTTGTGGTGTCTCAAGAAGACAGTGTTGAGTCGGGCTGTGTGAGGACGGGCGTTGTCATGTTGAAAAACGTCATTGACGCTCACCATGATGGGTTGCACATGAGGCCTAAGAATCTCGTCGACGGTTGCGTACGGTTTGATCAGAAATCCTACGCAGCCCTGGTATGGTTGAGGCAGTAGACGTCGCAGTGGTGGTCCTATCCCGAAGGTGACGTAACCGGATGTAGCAATCTTGTGCGGGCGTGGTCACACGAGGTCTGCCAGATCGTGGACGGTCACAATTTGATTCATGTTGTTGGTGACGATTCCATAGCCTTGTGATGGTGCTTGGGTAAACATTCACAGCTCTGGCAACATCTGATCGAGATTCGCCTGCTTCCATGCGACCAATGGCGTTGTTGCGTTGTGCTTCAGTCAGTCTTGGCGTAACTGTATTGCGTGTCGGTGGTTTAACACTGAGCTATGGAAACCGAGAACCCGTCACTTTTATAGGGATTTTGCATATGTTGCACTTGCAGAACATGCAGATCTCTCAAACAAATTTATTGGACACGCATGCCTTTTGGCGAAAAATCCGATGTTTTCCTCCGTTTTCAAAGTGCACAACTTTTATTGTCATTTTGGTCTGACAATCAGTGCCTTAAAATCACATACTCTGAGCTTGTAACGTTATTACATATATTTCTCTTTAAAATAACAAAAATATCCCTTTTGCGTTTCTTTTTTGAAGAGTATATTTCATTAAACAATTTTAGCCAAAGATAAAGTTTCGAGAAAGCATTGATATTCTATAATGTTTAAATTATGTCATTCTATACGAATAGTTAATGAAACAAAATGATGATAAGATAAGAATAATTAGTATATGATAAGATTAATTAATCAAGATTGAAACACAAGTAAAGTATGAGTAAAACCGAAACGAATTAATATTAAAATCAAATTAATTAAAAAATAAAATAAATGTAAACTAGGAATAAAATCAAATTAATTACTAATAAACTCAAAATGAATTAACAATAAAATAAAAATAAATTAGGAATAAAATCAATTTAATTAATAATAAACTCAAAATGAATTAAGCATAAAATAAATGTAAACTAGAAATAAAATCAAATTAATTAATAATAAACTTAAAATGAATTAAGCATAAAATAAATGTAAACTAGAAATACAATCAAATTAATTAATAATAAACTCAAAATGAATTAAGCATAAAATAAATGTAAACTAGGAATAAAATCAAATTAATTATTAATAAACTCAAAATGAATTAAGAATAAAATAAAAGTAAAGAAGCAATAAAATCAAATTAATTAATAATAAACTCAAAATGAATTAAGAATAAAATAAAAGTAAAGAAGCAATAAAATCAAATTAATTAATAATAAATTCAAAAGGAATCAAGAATAAAATAAAAGTAAACTAAGAATAAAATGAAATTATTTTATAATAAACTCAAAATGAATTAAGAATAAAATAAAAGTAAACTAGGAATAAAATCAATTTAATTAATAATAAACTCAAAATGAATTACGAATAAAATAAAAGTAAACTAGGAATAAAATCAAGTTAATTAATAATAAACTCAAAATGAATTAAGAATAAAATAAAAGTGAACTAGAAATAAAATTAAATTAATTAATAATAAACTCAAAATGAGTTAGGAATAATATTGAAATGAATTACATTTTTAAAATCCAAGCGAATAACTTATTTAGAACATTATTTCTAAAAAGTTGATTCAAAAATATCTCTACAAATTAAGAAAATGAATAACATACTAAGTAGACAGTTTCAAGCAAGTAACCTTTTAAAAATTACGTATAGGTTACAATTTATTCTGTCGCCTTTGTTCTCTTTTTAAAGTTCCTAGAAAAGTGTATTTTATTTCTTTATAGTGTTTAACCACAAATCTTAGATCCCAAACGAAAGAGAATCGTGTTTGGTTTAACGGAATTATTTATTTTATTTACAGCAACAAGGTAGATTTATAGAAGTTAATATTTAATTTACATTAAACTTTAGTTATATAATTTTACTGCAGGTTAAATATTATTCGTAGATGAGTAGATTGATTAAAAAATAAAATGTTAAATGTGGAAATGCCACAGGAGTTGAGATTGCAGAAAATTCTCCTAAAACCCTTTCATTTAGAGTTAATTTGTTGAAAATATGTGAATTTTGCTAAAATGATGCATGAGATAAATTAATGACTGGATAGTTATTCTTCTTAACAACTATCTATGAATAAAACTTTCTATACGTTCTATTCTGGACTAGTAAGGGTAATTCTGAGTAACGTATTTACAAAATTATAAATTGATTTCAGTTCCAAAAGTAATTTTCTCGACATGTAAGTTCTAAACTTGACTTGAACTATAAACTGAGGTTTCATTAGCCTTCTTACTACACAAAACCTTAAATTGCATATAATAATATATTTAAATAAAATTAATGCTAGTATTAAAAAAAAAAAAGATATTCCTTAATGATAACGTTTATACATACTAGATGGCAGCATAATCGCCATTAAGAAATAATGGACGAATTTTTGAAAACGGATTTTATTGAGTATGTCCATCATAATTTATTTTCACCGCATCGTGGTAATATTAATTTAAGTCCATATTGAAGCAATTATGTTTATTCATTTTACTGAAACATCAAATCGTCTTCGTCAGGTTAATAAAAGAACAGACAGATAGGAAATTTAAAGCTGGATAGACAGATATTTTAAATAACGTTTGTTTGTTTTGGAATTTCGCACAAAGCTACTCGAGGGCTATCTGTGCTAGCCGTCCCTAATTTAGCAGTGTAAGACTAGAGGGAAGGCAGCTAGTCATCACCACCCACCGCCAACTCTTGGGCTACTCTTTTACCAACGAATAGTGGGATTGACCGTCACATTATACACCCCCACGGCTGGGAGGGCGAGCATGTTTAGCGCGACGCGGGCGCGAACCCGCGACCCTCGGATTACGAGTCGCACGCCTTACGCGCTCGGCCATGCCGGGCCTTTAAATAACGAAACAATGAAGTTGGCATCAAACGAATCATTCCCTGAAAGTAAATTTTAGATTAGTCAAGTGGAGAAAGACTTACTATAGATGACATTTTGGCTCAAGCTTAATCTTTTATTTGATCTACGAGAAAATCCAAATTCCCTCATGACAACGATTGCCGAAAATATAACCTTTAGTTTCAAAGCCTGTTTCACTATGTTGAACTTTTACGTTTAATTAACAGACAGTAACTGGAATCTAAACTAATCATGTGAACTTTACTTCCATTAAACCTTTCTTTTGTAATGTTAACTTTTTTCATTGCAAGCTACCTACACAGATCTGGGTAGCTAGAATATTTATCAGTAATACTTACAAACCAGAAATAATATTGTATGTGATAGTTAGTGAAAAACCGAAACAAGTGAAACTAACTATCAGAAGTCTTGAAATTAGATAAAATAGTTTAGACACATTCGCGAGAGTCGCATTATTTCCTGAAAGGATAACGAAACCAAAATCGACAAAAGAAAAACGTAACTGATGACGAGAAACCCACTTGAAATAAATATATATATCTCAGAATGTCTGGTATGGGTATTAACACTTTTACTCACAACGAGAGAACAACGTTTCGACCTTCCTAGGTCATCTTCAGGTTAATAGAGAGTTTGAATGTGAATGTTGACGGACACATGTGTTAGGGGCGAAAAGTATAAGCGGGTACGGGAATGTAGAGGGCGCTACAGGTAGATGTTAGGTTATAAATCAGTATAGGTATAAAAGTGTTCATTTATGTTGGTTTAATTTTGTTTTCGTTGCAATATCAAAGAAGCCCTACTTATACAGCAACTAAAACTAAAATTAAACCAATGTAATGGAACACCTTTATACCTGTACTAATTAATAACCTAACATCTACCTGTAGCGCCCCCTACAATCCCGTACCCGCTTATACTCTCGACCCACCCCTAAGACATGTGTCCAACAACGATCAGTTGGAAACTATCTTTGTTATCCTGAATATGACCAAGAAATGTCAAACGTATTTCTTTCCTTATCCCCTCGGTGGGCTGAGCAGATAGCCCTTTGTGGCTTTGCTATAAGAAAAACACAAACACAAACACAAACACACCTTATCAAGAAAAGTGTTACTACCCATACCAGCCATTCTGAGATACAGTGATAATACCCATACCAGACGTTCTGAGATATAGAGATAATACCTATGCCATCTGTTGTGAGATACAGAGTTACTAACCATACCAGCCATTCTGAAATATAGTGTTAATACCCATACCAGCCGTTCTGATATACAGATTTAATACCATACCAGCCGTTTTGAAATTTAGAGTTACTACCCATACTAACCATTCTGAGATACAGAGTTACTTCCCATACCAGCCATTCTGAGATACAGTGATAATACTCATACTAGCCGTTCTGAGATACATAGTTACTACCCATACCAGCCGTTCTGAGATACATAGTTACTACCCATACCAGCTGTTCTGAGATACAGTGTTATTACCCATACCAGCCGTTCTGAGATACAGTGTTACTACCCATACCAGCCGTTCTGAGATACAGAGTTACTACCCGTACCAACCGTTCTGAGATACAGAGTTACTACTCATACCAGCTGTTGTGAGATTCAGAGTTACTACCCATACCAGCCGTTTTGAGATACAGTGTTACTTCCCATACCAGCCATTCTGAGATACAGTGTTAAAACCCATACCAGCCAATCTGATATACAGTGTTACTACCCATACCAGCCGTTTTGAGATACAGTGTTAATACCCATACCAGCCAATCTGATATACAGATTTAATACCCATACCAGCTGTTTTGAGATTCAGAGTTACTACCTATACCAGCCGTTCCGAGATACAGTGTTAATACCCATACCAGCCGTTCTAAGATACAGTGTTGATATTAACACATCCAGCGAACACGCTGGATGGTCTTAAAGTATCACGTTATTTGCCATGAAAAAGTTCTTTGTCCTGCGGGCATTGTGGATTGCAGCGTTGTACTGCTGAAAGATCCAGTCATTTCCACACAAGCGAGGGCCTTCAGTCGATAAGAATGTTCTCTCCAACATGCTAATGTTGCCAGCTGCTGTTTTATGCCCCTGTATAACCTGAATCTCCATTGTTCCATGCAAAGAGAAAGCACCCCAGATTATGATGGAACCTCCTTGACTGTGTCGTATATAAAATAGAAAATATCTCCGGTGGAATGTCCTTATCGTGCTAGTAACGTTGGAAGCCATGTGGACTATCCAGGTGAAATTTGTTCTCATCAGAGAACAAAACCTTCGTCTTGTTTTCTACGTCTCATGTTTTGTGCTTCTCAGCAAAGTTTAACCGAGCTGTTTTGTGGTGTGGAAGGAAGCGTGGCCTTTGAAGACGTTTACGATTTTTAAAGCTTTTCTTTTGAAGATGCTGTCTTATTGTTCTTCAGTTGCATTCTGCGTCCGTGAAGGCCTTAATCTGGTTCGACGATCGGCTGGTATCTTGCCGGACAACCCGTCGAATCCTCCTGCTCAACGCCGGCGAAATTTTCTTGGGCCGACCATTTGAAATTCTTGTTCCGTATCCCTCAGAGTCTTTTAAGAAATTTGCAACAGCAGTTTAACTACGCCCAATCTCATCAGCGATGGCACATTGACAGAGACCTTACTTTTACAGCTCGACAATTCTGCCACCTTCAAACTCTGTCAACTTTTTAGCCTTTGCCATGTTTTAACCCAAGGTTACACAGGAGATGTCGTTGGGAAATCAGAAAACGCTAATGCTTGAATACAAATGACAAAATTTCGTTACGTGTTTACCGATTAACGCTTAGTTTCAGTATGGTCTTAAACTTTCGACCAGCTAGAATTTAGGCTAATTTCATAGTGTTCACATTTTCCTTATTAAGTGCTAAAAAAGTTTTTATTTTTATTTTCCCTTTTCATATTTTCATCTTTCGAAGCTCTATGCAAATAAGTGGTTGAGTCTAACAACGCAAAATGCATATTTTTTCTTTATGTTCATTGGCCTTAAGATTTTGGCCAGCAGTGTATCTTAACAATGTGAAATAAACATTATTGTTAAGATATACACGTTAATTTAACAATGTGAAAATGGACATTATTGTTGCGTCGTTAATGTATGAAGAACGTGAACTAAACAGTTTGAAAAATGTTATTATTATTCAACTGTTAAGATATAAGAATAGAAAATTGAACAGTTTTAAAACACCCGCTATTATTATTACATTGTTAAGATATGCACGCAAATTCAAAAGTTTCAAACCAGACAGTGTTGGTCTGACACGGCCAAGCGTGTTAAGGCATTCGACTCGTAATCCGAGGGTCGCGGGTTCGAATCCCGGTCGCACCAAACATGCTCGCCCTTTCAGCCGTGGGGGCGTTATAATGGGACGGTCAATCCATTATTCGTTGGTAAAAGAGTAGCCCAAGAGTTGGCGGTGGGTGGTGATGACGAGCTACCTTCCCTCTAGTTTTACACTGCTAAATTAGGGGCTATCAGCGAAGATAGCCAGATCCAGTTTAATAGCATCTGTGAACTGCTTATTAATAATGCAACACGTGCATTCAGCTGTATCCTCAAATATATATTCTTCTTGAGACTCTACTAACTTAGTCACTTCTGCCTTCGATCCACCCAAACTCAAAACACTTCCAATGTTGTTAATCTGTCCTCTAAAACAATAACTGAATCTCAACACAAATCTCTCAGTAAAGATTAAATTTTTCTTTTACGTCAAAAAAGATAGTTTTAAACTTTTTCTGACCTAGAAGAACTGGTTAGGGCGCCTGACTCTTAGCCTAAGTATCACGGGTTCGAATCCTTGTCACACCAAACATGTTTGCCCTTTCAGTCTTGAGGACGTTAATATGTGACGGTCAGTCCCACTATTCGTTCGTAAAACAGTAGCCCAATAGTTGGCGGTGGGTGATGATGACTAGTTGCCTTCCCTCTAGTCTTACACTGCTAAATTAGGGGCGATCAGCGAAGATAGCCCTTGGGTAGTTAGGAAAATCAAACAAAGAAAGTAACCAAACGCCCTAGATTCTTCTCTACTAAAACTGGAAAAACACAACACTATATCATTTTGTCTATTTTCCATCATTTTCACCATCATTTTGTTTATATTTTTTATATTTAAAGGACAAAAGTTAACATTTCTTACAACTATTATCACACTTAAGTCTTGTATATACTGTACATACCTGTCTAGCATAATCTAAACTTGAACAAACAATTTTAGGTTTTGACTGGCTAGTTCTCAAGGTCTATTCATATTGAACACTCATTAAGCATAACCCTTTAGTCTCTTAAAGTGAAATAGTGAATATCACTACACTCATTAAACATTACCCTTTAGTCTCTTGAAGTAAAATAGTGAATATTACTACACTTATTAAACATAACCCTTTAGTCTCTTGAAGTGAAATAGTGAATATCACTACACTCATTAAACATAACCCTTTAGTCTCTTGAAGTAAAATAGTGAATATCACTACACCCATTAAACATAACCCTTTAGTCTCTTGAAGTGAAATAGTGAGTTATCAGAAAGCGCTCAAGTTTTGGGTCTCGTTTGAAAACTACGAAAACCAAACAGTTTGAAAACAATCGTCACTGTTAAATTAATTAAAACGTGAAATCATTGAAGCTACACTATTGAGATATAAGAAACGTCCACTTTATCCAAGTTTTGATTTTTCATCAAGCAAGTTTGAAGAAACGCCGATGTGGACAGAATGACAAAAGCGATAAATAAGTAAAGTGTTTTGTATTCATGTATCTCACAACGTTAACATTAGGTCATCTTCAGGTTAACTAAAGCTCTAGGAAGGTCGAAACTTTGTTCTTTGCTTATCAATAAAAGTGTTAATGTTCATGCCAGCCGTTGTGAGATACATTTTTTTTCATCAAGAATGTTTTCTATTCAAATAATAGAATATGAAGTACTTGAATTCCAGGTTTCAGTTCAGGTTTCTTCTCATTCAGACCAGTTATGGGATTTGTTTTAGTATTACATACAAACATAATAGGAGTGTACAAAACTACGGTAAAATTTGTTCAGAACGTGGAATAATTACTGTGAACGTTAAGAATGTATAGTTTAGTTTAAACTTGTTCTATGAGTAGCTTGACTTTTAATCCTCAAGAATATAATTATTAAACTACACAGTAGTTTTCACTTTTAATCTTCGAGAATAATATTATCACTAAACTTTACAGTAGTTTTGACTTTTAATCCTCGAGAATATAATTATTAAAGCCACAGTAGTTTTGACTTTTAATCTTCGAGAATAATATTATCACTAAACTTTACAGTAGTTTTGACTTTTAATCCTCGAGAATATAATTATTAAAGCTACAGTAGTTTTGACTTTTAATCCTCGAGAATATAATTATTAAAGTTACAGTAGTTTTGACTTTAAATCCTCGAGAATATAATTATTAATGTTACAGTAGTTTTGACTTTTAATCCTTGAGAATATAATTATTAAAGTTACAGTAGTTTTGACTTTTAATCCTCGAGAATATAATTATTAAAGCTACAGTAGTTTTGACTTTTAATCCTCGAGAATATAATTATTAAAGTTACAGTAGTTTTGACTTTTAATCCTCGAGGATATAATTATTAAAGTTACAGTAGTTTTGACTTTTAATCCTCGAGAATATAATTATTAAAGTCACAGTAGTTTTGACTTTTAATCCTCGAGAAAATAATTATTAAACTATACAGTAGTTTTGACTTTTAATCCTCGATAATATAATTATTAAAGTCACAATAGTTTTGACTTTTAATCCTCGAGAATATAATTATTAAAGCTACAGTAGTTTTGACTTTTAATCCTCGAGAATATAATTATTAAAGTTACAGTAGTTTTGACTTTTAATCCTCGAGAATATAATTATTAAAGTTACAGTAGTTTTGACTTTTAATCCTCGAGAATATAATTATTAAAGTCACAGTAGTTTTGACTTTTAATCCTCGAGAAAATAATTATTAAACTATACAGTAGTTTTGACTTTTAATCCTCGATAATATAATTATTAAAGTCACAATAGTTTTGACTTTTAATCCTCGAGAATATAATTATTAAAGTTACAGTAGTTTTGACTTTTAATCCTCAAGAATATAATTATTAAAGTTACAGTAGTTTTGACTTTTAATCCTCGAGAATATAATTATTAAAGTTACAGTAGTTTTGACTTTTAATCCACGAGAACGTAATTATTAAAGTTACAGTAGTTTTGATTTTTAATCCTCGAGAAAATAATTATTAAACTATACAGTAGTTTTGACTTTTAATCCTCGAGAATATAATTATTAAAGTTACAGTAGTTTTGACTTTTAATCCTCGAGAATATAATTATTAAAGTTACAGTAGTTTTGACTTTTAATCCTCGAGAACATAATTAGTAAAGTTACAGTAGTTTTGACTTTTAATACTCGAGAATATAATTATTAAAGTTACAGTAGTTTTGACTTTTAATCCTCCAGAATATAATTATTAAAGTTACAGTAGTTTTGACTTTTAATCCTCGAGAATATAATTATTAAAGTTACAGTAGTTTTGACTTTCAATCCTCGAGGATATAATTATTAAAGTTACAGTAGTTTTGACTTTTAATCCTCGAGAATATAATTATTAAAGTTACAGTAGTTTTGACTTTTAATCCTCGAGAATATAATTATTGAAGTTACAGTAGTTTTGACTTTTAATCCTCCAGAATATAATTATTAAAGTTACAGTAGTTTTGACTTTTAATCCTCGAGAATATAATTATTAAAGTTACAGTAGTTTTGACTTTTAATCCTCGAGAACATAATTATTAAAGTTACAGTAGTTTTGACTTTTAATCCTCGAGAACATAATTATTAAAGTTACAGTAGTTTTGACTTTAATCCTCGAGAATATAATTATTAAAGTTACAGTAGTTTTGACTTTTAATCCTCGAGAACATAATTATTAAAGTTACAGTAGTTTTGACTTTTAATCCTCGAGAACATAATTAGTAAAGTTACAGTAGTCTTGACTTTTAATACTCGAGAATATAATTATTAAAGTTACAGTAGTTTTGACTTTTAATCCTCGATAATATAATTATTAAAGTTACAGTAGTTTTGACTTTTAATCCTCAAGAATATAATTATTAAAGTTACAGTAGTTTTGACTTTTAATCCTCGAGAATATAATTATTAAAGTTACAGTAGTTTTGACTTTTAATCCACGAGAACGTAATTATTAAAGTTACAGTAGTTTTGATTTTTAATCCTCGAGAAAATAATTATTAAACTATACAGTAGTTTTGACTTTTAATCCTCGAGAATATAATTATTAAAGTTACAGTAGTTTTGACTTTTAATCCTCGAGAATATAATTATTAAAGTTACAGTAGTTTTGACTTTTAATCCTCGAGAACATAATTAGTAAAGTTACAGTAGTTTTGACTTTTAATACTCGAGAATATAATTATTAAAGTTACAGTAGTTTTGACTTTTAATCCTCCAGAATATAATTATTAAAGTTACAGTAGTTTTGACTTTTAATCCTCGAGAATATAATTATTAAAGTTACAGTAGTTTTGACTTTTAATCCTCGAGAACATAATTATTAAAGTTACAGTAGTTTTGACTTTTAATCCTCGAGAACATAATTATTAAAGTTACAGTAGTTTTGACTTTTAATCCTCGAGAATATAATTATTAAAGTTACAGTAGTTTTGACTTTTAATCCTCGAGAACATAATTATTAAAGTTACAGTAGTTTTGACTTTTAATCCTCGAGAACATAATTAGTAAAGTTACAGTAGTTTTGACTTTTAATACTCGAGAATATAATTATTAAAGTTACAGTAGTTTTGACTTTTAATCCTCCAGAATATAATTATTAAAGTTACAGTAGTTTTGACTTTTAATCCTCGAGAATATAATTATTAAAGTTACAGTAGTTTTGACTTTCAATCCTCGAGGATATAATTATTAAAGTTACAGTAGTTTTGACTTTTAATCCTCGAGAATATAATTATTAAAGTTACAGTAGTTTTGACTTTTAATCCTCGAGAATATAATTATTGAAGTTACAGTAGTTTTGACTTTTAATCCTCCAGAATATAATTATTAAAGTTACAGTAGTTTTGACTTTTAATCCTCGAGAATATAATTATTAAAGTTACAGTAGTTTTGACTTTTAATCCTCGAGAATATAATTATTAAAGTTACAGTAGTTTTGACTTTTAATCCTCGAGAACATAATTATTAAAGTTACAGTAGTTTTGACTTTTAATCCTCGAGAATATAATTATTAAAGTTACAGTAGTTTTGACTTTTAATCCTCGAGAATATAATTATTAAAGTCACAGTAGTTTTGACTTTTAATCCTCGAGAATATAATTATTAAAGTTACAGTAGTTTTGAATTTTAATCCTCGAGAAAATAATTATTAAAGTTACAGTAGTTTTGACTTTTAATCCTCGAGAATATAATTATTAAAGTTACAGTAGTTTTGACTTTTAATCCTCGAGAATATAATTATTAAAGTCACAGTAGTTTTGACTTTTAATCCTCGATAATATAATTATTAAAGTCACAATAGTTTTGACTTTTAATCCTCGAGAATATAATTATTAAAGTTACAGTAGTTTTGACTTTTAATCCTCGATAATATAATTATTAATGTCACAATAGTTTTGACTTTTAATCCTCGAGAATATAATTATTAAAGTTACAGTAGTTTTGACTTTTAATCCTCGAGAATATAATAGTTATTAAACTATACAGTAGTTTTGACTTTTAATCCTCTATAATATTATTATTATTAAACTATACAGTAGTTTTCACTTTTTTCCTCGAGAATAATATTATCACTAAACTTTACAGTAGTTTTGACTTTTGATCCTCGAGAATATAATATTCATTAAAATATACGGTAGTATTTTGCTTTATGTTGCTTTATCAACCAAAGATTACATATTATTTAAATATGCGTTAAGTTACCAAAGTGACAAATAACCCTAACCGGGTTACTATAGAATGTTATTTCATTTAGTTTACGACAATTAGCTTTTACCGAATAGGATATAAATGTAATAAAACCTAGCAGAAATCACTTATTAACTTCAAGTATCACTACCCATATCACTAACATTGGTTATTTTTACCTGAAAATTCACAAAATATAGAGTTCAGCTCTATGATGTATCTAGTTATTTAGGGTTAGAAAGCAATGCTAATTTAATGAACTCTTAAAATTGTAAACAAACGTCTCCTAATTATTAACATTTTCTATTGTATTAAACTTAACTTAGCAGATTACTCTTTTAAAGTTAACTTTTATTAATTAAAAAATCGCTTTTGGTCATGGCCTTAAAGTTATTTTTGGAAGGTGTTTCAGATTTCGGATGTTATGGATAAACTGAGCTTTTGCTTCTCTATTGTTACAATTTTCGCTACCTTTAAAGTGAATAATTTTCAAATTGTTAATTCTATCTTATCTCTTCTTTATTTCCAGCTCTCTTTGGATAACACATTTGTTGTCCAAGTAGTTTGGTCACTGTATACATTATTTCTCGGCTAGAAAACTGATATAATTCAACGCGTATATGTTTGTTTATTTTTGAATTTCACGCAAAGCTACTCGAGGGTTTACTGTACTAGCCTTCCTTAATTTAGCAGTGTAAGACTAGAGGGAAGGCAACTAGTCATCACCACCCACCGCCAACTTTTGAACCAACGAATAGTGGGATTAAATGTAACATTATAATGCCCCCAACGCTGAAAGAGCGAGAATGTTTCATGCGACGGGGATTCGAACTCGGATTACGAGTCGAGTGGATTAGCCACCTGGATGATTATATATATAATAACTTTTACCAACAAAGCTAATAAAATTCAACAATAATAATTAAAATAAATTGTTTTAATACAAAAACTTTCATGTCTATTTCGCCCTCGGTCATCAGTAAACTTATGGACTCATAGCGCTAAAATGTGTATTTAGATTTCCTGTTGTGGATTAGGTCCAGGTAGTCCATTTTACTAAAAAAACAGCAACTACAACAACATTATCAATTGGTTTTATACGGATATTATTTAATTTTAACCTATTAATAATCTTAAGAATAATATAGTGTAAATTGAGTAAATAGTTGTAACAGATTTTTAGGCTTAATAGTAAAGTAAGTTTATTTATGAAACGATATCACAAGATCGTTGGTAATAATTTAAATCACACCATTCTTTACAGGTCCATGTGAGGTTTCAATATATCATATCAATAGTATTTTAACTGATGTTTCTGTGGACAACACTCTTACTTAACCCTACCTACAATTTACCTATCGTTTCTATTTTTCCTACGTCAACTTCCCACAGATATTTTGCTCTAAGCACTCTAGAGGCTTGTGTGCATAAAATAGTTCTCTGACACCCTGAACCCTAATTCATTACGAACAAGGTCGCTCACTCTATTGTACAATCCGCCAACTTTAGTAGGTTATAACATTTAACAAAATATTACTTTCCAAAGCCATCTATATAACTCGTTCATAATACCAAATGATTCAGGGTGTAGAGCTTCCTAGAAGGCGTAGCTTGACATTTGGTACTAATATGTGGGAACTATAATATCAAGGCACTACTGGTTATAATATAACTCACTTTATTATTCACTGGCCCATTAAGGTTTTACAAGAATAAAGTTATGATATTATTTCAACTCTATCTCGTTTGTTACGTGACGCTGGAAAAGGAGGCATTCGGACATTACGAAAACTTTTCATTTTGTGTTTCTAATAAAAATATTGGGAAGCTTTGTTTTAAATGTCTGTGAGCCCTAACTACCGTCTGCTACGTTTGTAGAAGACAAATAGTTCTAATGGTTTTCTGTTGTTTATAATGTGTAGAATGATACATTGTGCGTTAATACAAATATTAGAATGAAGGTTAAATAACCACAAAATTAAAGTTTCTTTATTTTTATAGTTTCGCATTCTTCCTGCCATATTCTCTCTCTCTATATATATATATATCTAGTACGAAATATTCTAAGTAAGAAACTTCTAATGAAATTAATCTAATATCTGGTTTAAAAAATTAATTATTCAGTAAGTCATGAAATTTCTTTTTACTTACGCGATGAAATTCTTAGATGATCAGTTTGGTTTGTTTCGAATTTCGCGCAAAGCTACACGAGGGCTATCTGCGCTAGCCGTCCCTAATTTAACAGTGTAAGACTATAGGGAAGGCAGCTAGTCATCACCACCCACCGCCAACTCTTAGGCTACTCTTTTACAAACGAATAGTGGGATTTATAGTGACATATTAACGCCCCCACGGCTAAGAGAGCGAACATGTTTGAGGTTACGGGGACTCGAACCCACGACCCTCGGATTACGAGTCGAGTGCCTTAACCACCTGGTCATTCCAGGCTGATATTCAGTATAGTTCTAATGGTTTCAGAGAAAGGTCTTGGATAAATCAAAATATTTTATTTTAGTTTCAGGAGGAAACTTCCGTAAAGATATCAATATTTTATGTCTCAGTAACTATAATAAAACATTTTAATTAACCAATCACGAGTTTATCTTAATCAATCCTTCGAAAATTTTCAGTTTATTGGTCATTTAAGTGAAACTACAAACTTAACTAACACGCATCATCGGTTTCATCGAAAAATGTTTTATTTTTTATTTTGAATAAAGTATGTTTAAGTAACGTTCATTAAAGTTTGCTGTTCTGGTTGAACAAAATCACGGTTTAACAAATATTTTGGTTTCAAATGTCAGAAATTTCTTGAATAATTATTTTCCTTATTTACCAGCTCTTAGCTGTGGTTGAACATATTACAATATAGTTAATTACAATAGAAAACCGTTTCAATAAATCTTTTTTAGCATGCGTAGAATATACATTCCTTATCAAAACTGGAAAGGATATTATTGGCGGCTCCTCAGTGGCTCAGCGGAATGTCTGCGGACTTACAATGCTAAAATCTGGGTTTCGATACCCGTGGTGGGCAGAGCACAGATAGCCCATAGTGTAGCTTTGTGCTTAATTCAAAACAACAACGATGTTATTGGTGATTTATATTTTTACACAAATACAAACAAGCACATGCACACACGTCCATATATAAGGATATACATACATACAGAAATATTTATTTATATGTAACTTACTGATAATAACAAGGTGTTTCTACTTACTCTTGTCTTTAACAGATTACACTTTAACTCTTGAATTCATCATGTGAATCGCCTACGATAAATGCTCTGCTGTGTTCTTCATGATTTGCTAGTGAAGGGAGTGTCTTAGATTTAGGTACTTGACAAATGACATATACATGATAGACGTTTATTACTGGTAATTTTACCGGTTTATAGATCCAGGAATCCTGTTGATAGCATTTAACAAAAGCCAGATAAACTACGCAAGCCTAACATGGTTTCCAATACGTATACCAACAAAGAGACATGTTAATATTCTGTTTTCTCCACGTTGCCACGTTGTTACAGTATATGTCGACACGTACGAAGATTACGAATGCATTAAATTTAGAGAAATTTGGTAAATAATTTTCATATAAAGTTTTTTTTAAAGGATTAAACTTTAAACTACAAATATTATATTTTTGCAATACATGCTGTTATCAATATTATGAGAAAAACCTAAATGTGTTAGTTTTAGGATAGAGCGTGTGTACATGTACGTATACAAAGATATTGCACAATTAGACTAGTGGTAAAAGTGAAACAATTGCAGTAAGACTGTCGTGTATAAAGCACACACCTGCTGCTTTGCATAATATATCAGGTGTAGAATTACGAAGATGTTCCAGTAGCTGTTTCAACAGTAAAACCGCACAAAAATTAATTTGTACTTCATCTGATGAGTTAACCGTTCAATGAATACCCGTTTCTTTATTCAGTTGCTTGAAGTACATGACGGTTGAACAGATATTTCGTGCAAGCAGGTGGCGTACACATTATTTGTATCACTTTTCCAAACGAAGGTCCTTCCTCATTATATCACACACTGTTATATGAGATACATGGACGATCTTACTTCTGGTATTTGTGTGTTGTTTTTTTTATGTTAAAAGACGACACTTTGCTCCTTAGAATTTGGTTGAGACTTGTTGCAGTTCTCTTTCTGGATAGTCTAGGTACTCTAAGTTAATCCATCTTCCATCTTCCAATGTCAAGTACAATGGATTCCCACGTCTGGGAAATTATAAACCATCAATCTAAAAATATCTTTATGAATTGAATGTACCTATAAGTGTGCCAGAAAGGGCTGTTACATACTCTTCTCAAAAAACGACCGATGTGGGAGCGATATAATGTAACGGTCAATCCCATTATTCGTTGTTAAAAGACTAGTCCAATAGTTGGCTATAGATGATGATGGCTAGCTGCTTCACCTCTAGTATTCATTGCTAAATTAGGGACGTCTGGAGAAGAAAGCTCTCGGATAATTTTGCGCGAAATTCAAAACAAACTAAACCAATCAAAAACGACCAGTTTTTCGGTAGTATCACATTACTTACGAAAGGTCAAACAATGTCAAGATGTATTCGTCATACATTTCGTTTCACGGGTTCTGTCATTTATTTGTCATATGTTCCGTTCCACAGGGACTTTGTGTAGACTGTGATTGTCACGTGACTTGCTAGTTTTTATACTTAAAGTAATATTAATATAACGTACTCAACCTTTTGTATAACCGACCTTCAAAATCATTAATGCTTTCAAAACCCTAAATGACGTAACACCTCCGTCCCAATTTTATTTTTCAATCAAAATACACCTTTGCTAACTAAACAAGCCAATCACGCATGCGTGTGTCAAGTTGTGTATGTTAACAAAATTCTGTATGAATATATTCAAAGTATTGTCAATTTCAGGGACACCTCAATGCATTTCCTAAAAGCAGGGAATCCCCTACTGAAGTCCGTTTCTTTAGCCTCTGTTGATTACAAGTTTTAAATCCATCCGACTTTCTTAATTTTTTCTGTGTTGTGAGGCTTCTGTATTTGGTAAGAGTAGTTTTGTGTTTGTGTTTTTCTTATAGCAAAGCCACATCGGGCCATCTGCTGAGCCCACCAAGAGGAATCGAACCCCTGATTTTAGCGTTGTAAATCCGGAGACTTACCGCTGTACTAGCGGAGGGCAAAAGGGGGAGTGAAGAGGTAATGTTTTTGATGGTGTTTTACTGTCCTTACAACACATTTGTTGTGTCTTTAAATGGAAGGAATGTCATGGAAGAAAAAGAAACAAGAAGGAAGTTGAAAGGACGTAAGTATTGACCGAGAACTATTCCTGTACATCCATCTATAACAGTATTACGTCATGCACTCGAAACAACGTCAAAATAGTGTTAACGTTATGACGGAAAGGGCGCAGAACGGTCCGCAGTTTAAGGTTACGCCTAAGTAGCACGTATCATAAGTTCCCCAAATATATGATATAAACTAGGTAATTCTTCACTTCAAAATTATTCTCACTGTAGACTGATAAAGGCTGTCTCTTCTCACTGTAGACTGATAAAGGCTGTCTCTTCTCACTGTAGACTGATAAAAGCTGTCTCCACTGACACTTGAGAAATTATTCGTAATGAATAGAAACTAATAATAGAAGACGTGATAAACAAAATTTATTATTTTATATCCATCGTTTACGAGACTGTTGAAATATATTTATTAATCATTAAATTTTGAACACTTAAATTAATTTTTCTGTCAAATAGCCACCTGGTGGCTTAGAGGTAAAATTGAGTGCTGATAATGTTAAACGTTTAGGTTCGAATACTGCTGTGTACATAGTGCGATATACCTTATTGTGCAGCTTTACGGTTAACAACATTTCGTCTTCTACACGTAAAGAAAGACGCGTTGAAATAATTCTGAGATATTTCTTTCGTTCGAAAGATTCATTTCAAACAGAAAATGTTTCTGATTTTTTAAAGTGAATTCTTTCTCTTCACTTGTCCTTTTTCAGTATTTTTACATGGGAATGTCCATTAGGACAGGCCATCTGGTGTCCAGAAGGTGCTATAGATCTACTATTAATGCATGAATTTTCGTGCAAAAAAACACACATCGCATTAGGCAAACAATGTGAAAAAAGAACATTTTTAAGATATGCGAATGACAGGAAATCGATATAAATCCCATTTTGACAAAAAGAAATCAAACCCCACTGAGCTGTATTACGTTTGACTTGCTTACTTTGATCCAACACATTCTATTGATGTGTACTTAATGCATTTAATCATTATTTGTAGAGTTCTTTAATTTTCAAGATTGCATATCTGTTCTGTTGTCCTGCAAAAAAACTCATCGTTTTCACAGTTAAATCGTTAAAGTTATAGCTGAGTTATTTTTACTGATATATTAAGCCCGAACTAAACCACCAGAGAGCGATAGCAGCGAAGCCTTGTTTATTTTATTTGGTATTGTGCACGATAGATGATATATCTCGTGATTTGATTCAACATAACAGATTTCTGGATCTTCCAAGCTGAGTAGTTAGTACAAAAATAAAACATTCAAAGGATGGTGGCGCCTGAGGGCTCGAGGAGAGAGGGTATCGAACTCTGCATTGTGGGGTAATGGTTTTGAATGCCATTTGAGACAGATAGTTCTGTATAGTTTTATCAGAGGGCAAATAGTTCGCTGACGGAAGTTTCAGGAGTTGAATCAACCGAGCTAGAATTATGTCAAAATGGAGTTTGACCTCGACTGCAAAACTCTGAGGTAGAATATTAGTTGGCGTATTATTATTGCAGTCAAATTTCTACCTCAAAGTTTTACATCGAAAGCTATTTATTTAATGATAATAAAGAAGAACTGTAAACACATAGAATTTTATGTTTCTTATACTACACTTTCACTAAAGAAGAACTGTAAACACATATAATTTTATGTTTCTTATACTACACTTTCACTAAAGAAGAACTGTAAACACATAGAATTTTATGTTTCTTATACTACACTTTCACTAAAGAAGAACTGTAAACACATATAATTTTATGTTTCTTATACTACACTTTCACTAAAGAAGAACTGTAAACACATAGAATTTTATGTTTCTTATACTACACTTTCACTAAAGAAGAACTGTAAACACATAGAATTTTATGTTTCTTATACTACACTTTCACTAAAGAAGAACTGTAAACACATAGAATTTTATGTTTCTTATACTACACTTTCACTAAAGAAGAACTGTAAACACATATAATTTTATGTTTCTTATACTACACTTTCACTAAAGAAGAACTGTAAACACATAGAATTTTATGTTTCTTATACTACACTTTCACTAAAGAAGAACTGTAAACACATAGAATTTTATGTTTCTTATACTACACTTTCACTAAAGAAGAACTGTAAACACATAGAATTTTATGTTTCTTATACTACACTTTCACCAAATTTATTTGTTTGTAGTTAAACACAAACCTACACAATGGGCTTTCATTGGTCTGACCACCACGAGTCCCGCTGGGGGGGTTCACTAAACACGAGTGTTATGAATGATTTACACAAGATTATACTCAGTTAAACCACAAACTCCTTAAAATAGTTTCTCTTGTTGTTTTTTATTCACGAAATATTTAGACTGTAGATAAATATCACATGCAGTTCGGTACAAAACTATAAAATGGGCTACCAGTGTCCATTACGGGTATAAAAACTCGATTTCTATAATTATAAGCCATCTGAGTTACCGCTGATCCGTTAGGGGTGGTTGTTGTTTTGTATTATGCTACACAATGGACTATCTGTGCTCTGCCAACCTCGGGTATCTAAACCCGGTTTTTATTGTTGTAAGTCCGCAGACACACCGCTGAGCCACTGGGGGGCGTTAGGGGTGGTTTTGTTTGTTTTTTGTTTTGAATTTTTGCGTAAAGTTACACGAGAGCTATCTGCGTCCCTAATTTTGTAGTGTAAGACTACGGGGAAGGCAGCTAGTCATCAACACCGACCGTCTACTCTTGGACTACTCTTTTACCAAGGAATAGTGGGACTGACCGTCACATTATAACGTCCCCATGGCTTAAAGAGCGAGCATGTTCGGCGCGACAGGGATGTGAACCCGTGACAATCAGATTACGAGTCCCTGAAAGTCCATATCCTTGACGTTCATCCTGACAAGCTCAAGGAGAACATGGGAGCATACTCAGAGGAGCAAGACGAGCGCTTTCACCAAGATTTCCTGGATTTTGAACGCCGCTACCAAGGAGCGTATAATGCAAACATGATGGGAGACTGTATTTGGTGGTTGAAAGTGATTTACATCACAGTTGTAAATCTCGAAAAACTACTCACTTCTAAACATTTTTGTTTATTTTTGTATAAGTTTAATATAAATACATGTAAATCTTGATTCATATGGTGTTTTTTTTTTATTCAGACCTTATGTAAATAAAAATTTGCTCGTTTTTACATAGAAAATAGGTTAATTTGTAAATTTCATTATCCAGGTCACAAAATCAAAGTTGAAGGGAATAATGACCATTTTCTGTACTTTTACAACACAAAAGAAGAAGAAATAACACATACTACCTAGGAATAAAATTTGTGTTACATAGTGAATAATTACTTAAAGTTCTGTGACAAGGAGAGTTTGAATAGAAAATATTTTACTATATATAAAATATTGTTCTATAAGTAAACATAATTCTCATCCCACCAATCATGCTAGCTCTTATACCCGTGGGGGCGTTATAATGTGATGCTCAATCTCATTATTCAATAGTAAAAGGGTAGTCCAAGAGTTGGCGGTGGGTGGTGATAACTAGCTGCCTTCCATCTAGTCTTACTCTGCTAAATTAGGGACGGCTAGCGCAGACATCCTTCGTGTAGCTTTGCACGGAATTCAAGACAAACCAAATCATAGATTACAAAGCAGGGGTTCGATTCCCCTCGGTGGGCTGAGCAGATAGTCTTTGTGGCTTTGCTAAAAGAAAAACAAACAAACAACGATTACAAAGTTAAATAATACAATCTTTCCGCACGAGTTATGGATCTAGACTCGCTTATTAGATGTGCTGAGTTTGACGTGTTAATGTAGTAACTTTACTTTATCATACATAGGTTTCTTTCACTCTGTATAAATTCAACAAGTAATAAATATAACAGGAAATGATGGAAGTGTAAAAAATAATCTCTGCACTTGTTTTTCTATATTTATTTCAGAAACCAGTGTATGTTTTCTTAAGTTTTAAACAAACCTTGAAATTAAACCTAGGATTATGCGTATCCCAGAATTCAACGTTTCACGATTAGCACTCCATTGCATTTTAGGACGTTGGGTGTGTTATACGAGCAGCGATAATATCTCACTATTTGATAAGACACTAATAGGTGCAAAAGTTGCCAGTAGATGTCGCTAAATCCTTTGTTGTTGTGTGTGTGTGTGTTTAGGGCAAAGTCATATTAGGCTCTTTGCTGTGTTAACCGCAGGGAATCAAACCTTGAATTTTAGCATTGTAAGTCCTCAGACTTGTTGCTTTGATTTCAAGGTTAGAAAACACTAGCACAGACAGCCTTTGAATAGCTTTGCGTGCAACTTTGAAATCAGAAAATCTAGTTATGTACCTGGAACAACTAATACTTGTATCAGCGGTGTAATACATAGATATGGGATCGTCATTTCTTCCACTTCGGTCTTATGGAAATTAAAATAATGATTCTCTAACGCTTGAACCATTTCTTTCATTTATAGTCTGACCTCTAACTCTGAATATCTACATAGGGTGAGAATATTTTTACTTCATTTGATCTAATAAATTGACATTTATATATATTTTTTACTGTTTACAGCATACTGTTCACAGTTTACTATACTGTTTACAGCATACTGTTCGCAGTTTACTATACTGTTTAGAGCATACTGTTCGCAGTTTACTATACTGTTTACAGCATACTGTTCGCAGTTTACTATACTGTTTACAGCATCTTAATGTATTTTCTCCTTAAACTGACCTTTACAGTGGCTCATCGGAAAGTCTCAAGGTTTGCAACGCTAAAACCAGGGTTTCGATACCTGTGATTAACACGACACAGGTAATTTATTGTGTAGCATTGTGTTAGATCCCTGCTAGTATAGCGGTATGTCTCCGGAGTTACAACTCTAAAATCAGGGGTTCGATTCCCCTCGGTGGGCTCAACAGGTAGCTCGATGTGGCTTTGTTATAAGAAAACACACATACAGTATTGTGCTTAACTACAAACACAACATTTAAATTAATTAATAATTATTTCCTTTGTAAATACATGAACATTAATTTAAATTACTTGATAAAATTAAAAATTGTTTTTATTTTCAACTTTCTGTATTTTCCTGGTGTTTCTTTAGCTCATTCGTACAGTTATTATAAGATTTGAATATGTCCAAAACACGTGACTAAGTAACTTGTCAACAAAATTTGACAAGTGATATAAGTGAATAGCATCCTTTAATTTTAATAGCTTCATTAGTGTACCAAAGCCGTAATTTCGCTTTCTGTTTGAAATCTAAAAATGGCTGATTTATCAGCTTAAAACTGAACTCGTAGGTTTCAGAGATCCACGAACACGAGTTCGCTACAACTGTTGACTGAAAAAACACAATCTTCAAATCACAACATAACAAATTTAACTCGCTCGTATTATTTGCAAAGTGATAATTTACGTTCACGAATATATTTGATTTATTTTGGCTTAGAACGTAAGTTTTGTCACACAAGTTTCCTGTATTAACTACTTCAGAATTATCCTGTGTAATTTAGGACTTGCGAACAAATCTATTACTTAAGCTAAAGGGGCAGTTTAAGTGAGACTGTTTTAATGTTGAAGTTAAGTGAAGACAGTTAATAACAGTTGAGTTAACAATAAAGTCGAATGGTACTGCCATTAGATCCGAAGATAAATAATTATCGCAATAGTGTCTAATTTTTGCACAAAAGGTGCGTAACGGACGTTGATAAGGCCTCGTTTAATTTCAGAACTTTGGAAGTTCCAGGTACATTACAACATCATTTAAAGGTACAGGGTATCTAACAAATGGTTCCAATTCGTGATCATTTAAATCTCATGTGGATTCGTTACAGAGTCGATAGATGAACCTCCAAATCAGAATTAGTCGTCTAATCCAATTAATAATATGTTTATCGAGTTATCATTTGTTATATTGTAAATAAAAAAAATATTAATTGTGTCATTTATAAAATAAAATATGGTTTACCTTAGAATTACTACCAATCATGCTCAGTATATCTATTGTGTAGCTTATTACACCTCTGTATAGAAGGTGTAATAAACTGTTTTATGGAACGGTGTAATGAACTTCTGTGTAGTAGATATAGTAACTGTTTTATGGAACAATGTAATGAACTTCTGTATAGAAGGTGTAATAAACTGTTTTATGTAACAGTGTAATGAACTTCTGTATAGAAGGTGTAATAAACTGTTTTATGCAACAGTGTAATGAACTTCTGAAAAGAAGGTGTAATAAACTGTTTTATGTAACAGTGTAATGAACTTCTGAAAAGAAGGTGTAATAAACTGTTTTATGGAATGGTGACATCAACTTTTATATGGAAGTTGTAATAAAATTCTGTATAAAATGATGTAATAAGGCTTTCCTGTATAAAACAGTGCAATAAACTTCTGTATAAAAGTATGAGTTCTATATTACAAACATTTTAACAGACCATTACAAACATTTTAACAGACCATCACAAACATTTTAACAGACCTATTTGTATGGGCCCGGCGGTTAAGGCACTCGACTCGTAATCCAAGAGTTGAGGGTTTCAAATCCCCGTCACACCATACACGCTTGCCCCTTCAGCCGTGTGGGCGTGATAATGTGACTGTCAATTCCACTATTTGTTGGTAAAGGTGTCGACGGTGGGTGGTTATGACTAGCTGCCTTTCCTCTAGCCTTAAACTGCTAAATTAGGAACGTCTAGTGCCTATAGCTCTTATTTCGCTTTGCGCGAAGTTCGCAAACAAACAAACCTTCTTGTATGTATGAGACACGTTACTGTGTTGAAGCTATTTCGGAGAATTTGTTAGACATGTGGTCTGATGTTTGTTTGATTGTTTTTGAATTTCGCACAAAGCTACACGAGAGCTATCTGCGCTAGACATCCCTAATTTAGCAGTGTAAGACTAAAGGGTAGGCAGCTAGTCATCACTGCCCACCGCCAACTCTTGGGCTACTCTTTTACCAACGAATAGTAGGATTGATCGTCACATTATAACGCTCCACGGCTGAACGGGCGAGCATGTTTGGCGCGACAGGGATGTGAACCCGCGACACTCAGATTACGGGTCGCACACCTTAACTCACCGGGCCAAAAGACATGTTATTGGCATAACATACTTATTCAGAACAGAAAGCTGTCTCATATGGACTGAAGAAATTCAGCTTATTCAAAAGATACATAACGAATGAATGTTTAGGGTGTTTACAAACGAAGTGTAAGAAGCTCTGTTATCTTTTACCTAGTTAATCTGATGTTACATTAAATTTACCCTAGTACTTGAAGCTAGCGCCCTCTAGTGGCACAGCGGCAAGTCTCCGGACTTGTTACTCTGGGCATCGTGTTTCAATACACGTGATGATCTGTATGTAAAGTAGTCTCTAGTCTTACTTTAATTTTACCATGACTAACAGTACTGGCTATAGTGTTTAAAATATATAGTTTCATAATTTCCATTATCATAACTATGTTAGCACTTATTGTTGGAAAAGACTAGATGTTCAGTATGTGCAATAAAAATTAAAATCTCAAACTCTCAAGTACACTGCACAAAGCATGTAAACAGAACGTTGTAAGGACTTTACACACACTATTAAGTAACAGACGAACCAACCGCAGAGTGACGAGTCACAAAAACACTCGAAAAAGTCTTTAGAATAAAAACAAAAGTATAATAAAACCCAAAATATGTGAATCTAACTATCTGACAGATTAACGGATTAACAGTGTTGTGAAGACATTGTCCTTTCGTGTCTTTAGTTTATGCAAATCTATATGCACGCAAAATGTTCAGGGTAGCGTCGCAATACACGGTGGGTTTTGTACACAGTGCAATCCCAAAGTGGGTGTACACAGTGCAATCTCGAAGTGGGTGTACACAGTGCAATCTCAAAGTGGGTGTACACAGTGCAATCTCAAAGTGGGTGTACACAGTGCAATATCAAAGTGGGTGTACACAGTGCAATCTCAAAGTGGGTGTACACAGTGCAATCTCAAAGTGGGTGTACACAGTGCAATCCCAAAGTGGGTGTACACAGTGCAATCTCGAAGTGGGTGTACACAGTGCAATCTCAAAGTGGGTGTACACAGTGCAATCTCAAAGTGGGTGTACACAGTGCAATCTCAAAGTGGGTGTACACAGTGCAATCTCAAAGTGGGTGTACACAGTGCAGTCTCAAAGTGGGTGTACACAGTGCAATCTCAAAGTGGGTATACACAGTGCAATATCAAAGTGGGTGTACACAGTGCAATATCAAAGTGGGTGTACACAGTGCAATCTCATCGTTCCACATATTCCTACTTTGAGCTTTGATCCAACTGTTGACTTGAATCGAGTTTCATTAGTACCTAATTCTTTCTAAACACTCAACAAATTTCGAAAGTCGGTTGTTTTTATAGTATTTTATTGGTCCCCCTCTGACCAATAAGATAGTCTCACATGATCGAGGTATGACGACTGAATACTTTTTCTCACTTTTGACATCGAAAACCTCTCTTATACTACCATGTATTTGGTTGGGATCACGTAATTTCATTATATACGTGTATCTCCACTTGGTTGCTGAAACACAGTTGACATCAGAGGAATTTAGCTACATAATTTGAACAATAACGAAATACCACTAAGTGTTGTAATGTTTTCTCTCCCATTCCTACCTTGTTTTCTTATTTTATGGTGTTTTTATTCCTACTTCCTCATTTTCCTATTTACAGTTGTTTTTTTTTACACTTGTTCTTTATTTATAAAGTATGTTTTATGTATGGATTTAGGTCTAATTTCGTGAGATATTATTGGGTTTACGGTAGAAAATATCGCAATGAGCTACGATACCTAACTGATGAGACAATTTCAGTCTTTATAAGTACGAACGTAAGAAGATTATATCTAACTAGTTATCCCCATTAACGGGTTCGATTTTTTTTTTGTATCATATAAATGTGTGGCCTCCGCTATTACAGCGGTAAGTCTACGGGATTACAACGCTAAAATCAGGGATTCGATTCCTCTTGGTGGGCTCAATGTGACTCTGCTATAAGAAAACACATACACACTTACATCTGTGTAAGTTAATAATATAAATTCGAAATTAAAGTTTCGCTTCATTTTTACCAACCAATGGTTGTGAGACTGTTTTTCCTCTCAGTACACTAACTTATATAATTTGAATTTTGAAGAATTCTAGAATGGAGAGGTAGCACATGAGACTCCCAACACGACTACTTATGCATCAGAGTTTGACCCTCTTTCGTCACATCATTTAATTATTACAATAATCTTCGTATTTATCACGATAATTATCAATAATATTTATTAGAACAAGCTATCTACATAATTACAATTACAACTTAATTCATTGCGAAGGTCCGATAACATACTCATTCCATCTTGTGTTTCAGTGAACTTCACCTGAACCAGCTCTAAACTTTTTAGTCCAGGCCACGAAAAAAAAACCGAACCCACTAAGCGTTGCGCCAAATTTTGAAATATTATACCCCAGATGGCGCTGATTAGCAGAAATAAACAACTACTTTTTACTACTGAGAATATTTGTTTCACATATAAAATCTATGAATTATGAAAAAAGAAACAGTTGTATATAGCAGTAATGGTTTTAGAGGTTTCAGCGTTTCCATATTTTTCAGAATCAGTAATGCAGTAATAATATATTTCGATTTTGACATCATAGGCACTTATCCTTTTTTTAACTTTTCTCTCACCATTTCAACATTATTTCTTAGTTTCTAATTAATATGATTTGTTTTATTCCAACCATGAATCCAAGGGTAGATGGCCCAGAATGGCCAGGTTGTTAAGGCACTCGACTCGTAATCCGAGAGTTGAGGGTTCGAATCCTCGTCACACCAAATATGCTCGACCTTTCATCCATGGGGCATTATAATGTGACGATAAATTCCACTATTTGTTGGTAAAAGAGTAGCCCAAGAGTTGACGGTGGGTGGTGATGACTAGCTGCCTTCACTCTTGTCTTACACTGCTAAATTAGGACCGGCTAGCACAGGTAACAGCATCTTTCTTTCTATGTTTCTGTCAAGACATTTTTTACAGGTTTCACTCATGTTTTCTTCAATCAGAAGAACAAGTTTTCATATTGTATTGTTGGATTACGAAGTCTGGTACGTACTTCAAATTAGTTTTTCGACTCTGACGTTTTTTCCCCCTAACTTTTAATCGGTTTTTCGCGACCGGAGACCTCATATATCCGACTGTATAACCAGTAGGATCATTCACAATTACATGGAAAATAAGGAATGAATGATGGGTAGACAATGTTGATGTCTTTGTAAGAAAAGGTTTAATTATCAACACTTTGAATCCATTAAGTGTTGAAACAAGCTACGGATAAAACACTTCAAACGTTATATGCAGTGTAAAACAAGCATTGTACTTTAAAACATTTTTTAAATCTCTATATTACTAATTGGTCCAACAACAAATACGGTTTCAAATACTCTCTGTTACTAACTGGATATTTTGTTCATTTTTCTTTACGACTTTAAATCTAATAAATTTGACGTCAGCCGATATTTTTATAAACCACAAAATGTTTACACTTGAGTAGTGAAAGTAAAGAGAACTCGAGCTTGCGATCCTCAGATTACGAGTCGAGTGTCCTAACCACCAGGCCACGCCATGCCCGCTAACTGGTTGAACAGCTAATCAAATTCCAGAAAGTTTTAACATTTCATTGTGAACTAACTGAGCATCAAAGAAAATTTAAAATTTCTTTAAACTCTGTATTGCTAATTCGTCAACATGAAACGAAATATAAACACGTTTGAACCGTTCACTGGTAACATACCACATAAAAGTACTCGATTTTCCGTTCAACATTGGTACACTATTACAGTATTTAATATCATTCTTTATTACATATTCTTAGTACAGAGTTCTGCTCCCCGCTAGTACAGCGGTAAGTCTGCAGATTTGCAACGCTAAGATTAAGAGTTTGATTCCCCTCGGTGGGCTCAGCAGATAGTCTGATGTGGCTTTGCTATAAGAAAACACACACACACATACAGAGTTTCGTGTGACTATTTATTACATATTCCTATTACACAATTTTATGTGAACGTTTATTACATTATAATATACTTAATTATGATGGTTGTAGCCTATAGGTTAGCTGGAATATTCTGTTGAGTCGATTAAAGAACGAAGTTCTAAAAGATGTAAAAGGGAACTTAGCACCAAGTGTATAAGTAACTCAAGGTTATTATATTTATCGAGATACTCGCCGTCACGTTATGTTCGTTAATAATTTACAAAGAATCCACATTATACTATAAGTAAATTAGAGGGTAAAGCATAACACGGATATCTAATTCACCATCAACAGCTAACTCGATAAAAAATTGTTATAAAAATAAAAGTTAATTTTTATAATTGCAGGTGTTCTTATGTCTATTGGTAAGCCTGTTTCTCTCTACGTTGATTCTTTCTAAGAAATCCTTCTTTAAATTTCATTACTAATAACGTTATCAGCGTAGTAACGTCATTAATCACGGTAATTATAGAAGCCTTAACTCTCCTTAAAATGGTTCTAATTCTATAATTATAAAAGTGTTAAAGATTAGGCCTTGTTGAGAGAGATAACAAGATAGGAGAACTGTTAATATAGGTTGGAATACAATATGTTTACTTTGTTATATTTGTCTTTTGAGAAAACATTTGTGATTATAATTCTAATGTCTACTATTTTTCCCTTGTTTGTTGCTTTGTTCAAAGCTGCATCATGTAGCAAAGAAAACGTATTTTAAAGTATGTTACGTTTCGTGTATATTGACATAATTATGTGATTAGAACTGTGGCTGTCTGTCTTGTTTATTTTTAAACAAAGCCACTTGAACTATCCGCTGCTTTTACTGGGGGGAATCGAACCACAGAGTTGAGCATTGTAAGTTCGTAAACTTATCACTTTCCCAACGGGAACATCAGTACTGTCTATTTTTGATGGATAATGATTTCGTATTGCCCTCTAGTGTGTAAAGATAAATAAATATTAAATTTAAAGTATTAAATTATATAGAAGTAACTAATGTATATTAACAAATAAAAATAATTAAACCATAATAAAGAATGTAAAAGTGAGCAGATTGAAGTTTCCAAGACGATAAAATAATTTGTTCTTTAGCTCTTTGTTTCTCACTTTGATTTCTGTTTCTTAACAAAGATAAATTATTTAAAAATATTTCAGTGACTGTGAGTTGGTTAAAAATGTCTCCAAACGACTTTATATATACACTTACGTTTATTTTTTATACTCTCCTCAGTGACACAGCAGTATGTCTGCCGACTTATATCGCTAAAAACTGAGTTTCGATACCCGTGCTGCGCACAGAACAGATAGTTCATTATGGAGCTTTGTGCTTAATTCCAAAGAATTTTTTTTATACTGTTAATATATTAATGATTCTGCAGTTACGAGACTAGTGTCTCATCCGTAAATTGTTTACATCGTAAACGAACAGTAACATTAATTAACTACACCTAGTTTTTAATTAATATTTGTATTTATCTTCAGATTTTTATTTTCTTTTAATATTTTGTTTTCATCATTTTCATTTATTTAGTAATATTTAATTAAATGTTTATATATTTTTACTCACCAGAGGCCGTTATAAATTCATATTCCATCAATGCGTCAGCCACATCGAAGTACTCACACCCGACACATAGTATATAAAAACTCAAAAAATAAAAAAAAGTTCATATATTGTGGAATTTTCCACATGAAAATTGCGTGAAATGTTTCAGGTAATTGTCTCTGAAAATACTTCTGGTCTTACAGCAAACTAAAGAAGCTATAGATAAATAATTTATATGTGTATCTAAAAAAAAACAAACAAACTTGTAAATGTCAAAGATATTCTTTATATATGTAAAAACCGCTCGTTTGGGCTCAGTTTGTTTTGAAGTTTGCACAAAGCTATTCGAGGGCTATCTGCAATAGCCGTCCCTAATTTAGCAGTGTAAGACTAGAGGGAAGGCAGCTAGTCATCACCACCCACCGCCAACTCTTGGGCTACTCTTTTACCACCGAATAGTGGGATTGACCGTAACATTATAACGCCCCCACGGCTGAAAAGGCCATCATGCGAACCCGCGACCCTCAGATTACGAGTCGCACGCCTTAACACGCTTGGCAATGCGGGGGCGTTTGGGTTGAGAAAATTTTTTACATAGAGAAGCGAACAACGCTTCGACCTTCGGTCATCGTCAAATTCACAAAGAATGAAAGAGGTAACTGACCGAAAGCTGACCACATGTTTGAAAGGGGTTGTGCAACTGAGTGTCGGAATGTAGAGGGCGTGCTTAGATGTTTGAATATATAATTTTATATTATTTATTTTATTATTGTTATTTATTATATTATTGTTAATATAGTGTATAAAGGCGTTCCTTTATATTGGTTTATTTTGGGTTTAAGTTGTTGTATAAGTAAGGCTTCTTTAATTTTGCGTTTGTTTATGTTTGTTTCTTTATTTAGTATTTGAGTGTTTTCTATGGTTATTATGGTTATGACTTTTTATGTTCTTTGAATCTGGTTTCCATCTTTCTGTTTGTTTACATATATTTTTCTATACAATTGGGTTTTCTCGACATCACTGAAAGATATTCTTTTATAAACGTAGCAGCGACGCATTTACATTCAGCAGTTTAACACAACGAAGAATCAGTGAACTAACCCTAACCAGATTATAATTAAGATAAGAAACATCAATTAATTACCCCGTAATTCCTTTCCAATTATGCAAGAAATTATATCAATGGGTCGTTAAGGGTACTCTTCCTTTCCTTTCCAGCTGAGGTTGAGTAATGGGTAATTGTCATTATCTGTTACTTTCCTTCCGGGTATGGTTTATTTTTATGGATTTCGTACAGGGTTACAGAAGGTCTTATCTGAGTTATCTATTCCGAATTTGGTAGTGAAAGAAAAGAGGAAAGGCAGCTAACCATAACCACTCACCGCCAACTATTGGACTACTCTTTCACCAACTGATATTGGGATTAACCATCACATTATGACGCACCCACGGCTGAAAGGGCGAGCATGCTTGGCGTAACGGGGATTCGAACCCACGACCCTCAGACTTCGAATCGAGTCATTCTGGGCCAATATGGTATCTTATAAGGAAAGAAGCAACAGATAAACGACTTTTGGCAAAACTTGAACAAACCCAATGATAGAATTGACTTCGAGTTTGTGTCTTCCAGAAACGTTGATGATGATCGAAAGAAAATCATCTTAAGGCGTTTTATCTTTGGCTGCACCTGGCAACTAAGTGACCAGAAGTAAAAAAAACAACAAAAACGGTCAGCTATAATTATGATGTTTATGTTCAAAACTGTATTTGGTTCATTTTGGTTTATCTTGTTCTCTACAATAAAAGTATTGGTTATATAAACCAGAAGAAAGAAATCTCAGGGAACAAAAGATACAGTAGGACTGAAACTAAACCAGTCCATAAGTTATTACATATAATGATATAATGAACTAGATTACTAATTGAAGCCATAACATAATAAGTGAAATAATAATTTGTTCGTTTATTCAGGGCCTTACTCCAATATTGTTTGGACAAAGGAAGCCATAACTTTGAATGAGCCTCATGTCCCAAGATGATATCTAGGCGGTACTGACCAAATGACCCTGCGTGGGAGATAAAATGAAACAAAAGGTAAGAAAGACATATTAATTAAAAATATTATTAAATAAAATTAATGAGTAATTTTTTAAATAATTTATTGGTCCTGTTGATACTGAAATAAGTTTAGTTTGGTTTTTTTTTAATTTCGCGCAAAGCTAGACGAGAGCTATCTGCGCTAGCCCTCTAATTTAGCAGTGTAAGACCAGAGGGAAGGCAGATAGTCATCACCACCCACCGCCAACTCTTAGGCTACTCTTTTACCAAATAATAGTGGGATTGACCGTAATATTTTAACGTCTCCACGGCTGAAAAAGGGCAAAGCATATTTGGTGTGATTGGGATTCGAACCCGCGATCTTCAGATTACGAGTCGAGTGCCGTAACCACCTGGCCATGCCGGGTCCCTGAAATATGGCCCCTATATTACTGAACTACCTGAAGTATTATACGTCCCATCTTAGAATTTCTTTCAAAGTACCAAATCTATATTTGAGTTTTATCTTACATTTTGTTTTTCCTCTGGTTTATTCTGTTTCTTGAAGTTTTTCTACTGCTGGAGATACCAGCGATTTTACCAGGTAATGATATAATAAAGCACGTGGGTCATTTACCTCCGCTATTTCCAGCTATAGCACACGAACTATTCGCCCGTTCCAAAGGTGCACGTGCTACGTGCAGAATTAAACTTTCATTTGCCGTCGGCTTCACGCGCGTTACTTTCGCCTTTCTCGCTCAGTTGACCCCTCATTTGTGGCATAAAAGTGGTAAATTCAAATGTCTACAAAAATCGGACGGTTTGTCCATTAGCTTGACTCTTTATCCTGAACCTTTGATGAGTACACTTAATTTTCCCTTCTTGATGACGAAAAACCTACTTGAAGTAAAAATGTATCTCTGAACGACTGATGTGGGTATTAACACTTTTACTAATAAATCAGGGGACAACCTCAAAGCGTTTCTCTCTGTTTTATTAGTAAACGTGTTAATACCAAACCAGCCGTTCTGATATATATTTCTCTTCATCACAATGGATTCTGCCAGTTGATCAGTGGGATCTATTGACACGAGTGACAACTGTGATTCATTTATATATTGGCACCAGTGACAACTGTGATTCATTTATATATTGACACTAGTGACAAATGTGATTGATGTATATATTGACACTAGTGACAAATGTGATTCATGTATATATTGACACTAGTGAGAACTGTGATTCATGTATATATTGACACTAGTGACAACTGTGATTCATGTATATATTGACACAAGTGACAACTGTGATTCGTGTATATATTGACACTAGTGACAACTGTGATTCATGTACATATTGACACTAATGACAACTGTGATTCATGTATATATTGACACGAGTTACAACTGTGATTCATGTATATATTGACACTAGTGACAACTGTGATTCATGTACATATTGACACTAGTGACATCTGTGATTCATGTATATATTGACACTAGTGACAACTGTGATTCATGTATATATTGACACTAGTGACAACTGTGATTCATGTACATATTGACACGAGTGACAAATGTGATTCATGTACATATTGACACTAGTGACATCTGTGATTCATGTATATATTGACACTAGTGATAACTGTGATTCATGTATATATTGACACTAGTGACAACTGTGATTCATGTACATATTGACACTAGTGACAACTGTGATTCATGTACATATTGAATCGAGTGACAACTGTGATTCATGTATATATTGACACGAGTGACAATTGTGATTCATGTATATATTGACACAAGTGGCAACTGTGATTCATGTATATATTGACACTAGTGACAACTGTGATTCATGTATATATTGACACTAGTGACAACTGTGATTGATGTATATTTTGACACTAGTGACAACTGTGATTCAAGTATATATTGACACTAGTGACAAATGTGATTCATGTATATATTGACACTAGTGACAAATGTGATTCATGTATATATTGACACTAGTGACAACTGTGATTTATGTATATATTGACACGAGTGACAACTGTGATTCATGTATATATTGACAGGAGAGACGACTGTGATTCATTATATAGTGACACAAGTGACAACTGTGATTCATTATATAGTGACACAAGTGACAACTGTCATTCATGTAATCATGTGTATATTTTATTAAAACATTTAAAATGTTGATTTAAATAAACGGAATCGTTTGTCTCCAAGTTAAAATATGCTTTAAGCTTAACTAAAATGTTTTATAATATATCTTACTGTAGCTTTAAAAGGAAATGAAAACGTATTTCGGGGTATACTGAAGAAGGAAGGAGACAACAAGCGCTATTTAGTTTGTTTGGTTTGAATTTCGTGCAAAGCTACACGAGGGCCATCTGTGCTAGCCGTTCCTAATTTAGTAGTGTAAGACTAGAGGGAAGGCAGCTGGTATTTACCATCCACCACCATCTTTTACTTTGGGCTACTCTTTTATGAATAGTTGGTTTGTTCGTCAAAATATAACGCCCTCGCAGCTAAAAGGATGAGTATGTTTTGTGTGATTCGAACCCACGACCATGAGATTACGAGTCGAGTGCCTGGACCACCTGGCCACGCCAGGCCGCGCTTTTAAAAAAGGGTAAAAACAATTTGACATACAATCGTTACTACGGCCTACACATGGCCCGGTATGACTGAGCGAGTTAAGGCGTTCGACTCGTAATCCCGTAATTTCGCGGGTTCGAAAATGAAACATGCTCACTCTTTCAGCTGTGAGTTCGTTATAATGTGACGGTCAATCTCACTATTCGTTGGTAAAAGAGTAGCCCAAAAGTTGGCGGTGGGTGGTGATGACTAGCTGCCTTCCCTCTAGTCTTACACTGCTAAATTAGGGACCGTTAGCGTAGATAGCTCTCGAGTAGCTTTGCGCGAAATTCAAAACAAACAAACAAACAGCCTACACATTAATTGAACAACGAATATGTAGCAAGTGCTGTTTTTATCTTTGTAGAAGCACATGGCAAATATTCTAAATATTTAAAAGTGTTACATATTGGAACAAAGTGGTCGTTCGGAGCTGGCAGGATTCGTATATTGGATTCTTTATAAAGTCGTATGGAACAAACACAGAGGCAGTTTACTGATGGGTGTTGATATGGAGTATCACCTAAGAGAAATGGGAGATTTTAAAGAGCGACAGTTACTCGTGGGCTGTCATTCTTAACTTCTATATGAGCACACTTCGTCTCAGTGGATGGTGTGTACCAGTCCCAACTGCAACCCACATCATAAGCTCTAACTTGTATAATAGAGAGTGAAAACTGAGGCCGTCGGGATTCGAACCTCCAACCTTGTTTTGCAGAAACTTGTGGAGTAGCGAGTTGTTACTACGACACTTGCAAACATCACTGATAGTTTACTACGACACTTGGAAACTTCTTAGACATCACTGATAGTTTGCTACGACACTTGGAAACTTCTTAGACATCACTGATAGTTTACTATGACACTTGAAAACTTCTTAGACATCACTGATAGTTTACTACGACACTTGCAAACTTCACTGATAGTTTACTACGACACTTGGAAACTTCTTAGACATCACTGATAGTTTACTACGACACTTGGAAACTTCTTAGACATCACTGATAGTTTACTACGACACTTGGAAACTTCTTAGTCATCACTGATAGTTTGTTAATAATGGTTTAAATATTATATAGTATGTCAGTACTTTAGTTTGTTTGTTTCTTTTTGAAATTCCCGCAAAGCTACACGAGGGTTATTTGCACTTATTCGTCCCTAGTTTAACAGTGAAGACTAAAGGGAAGGCAGCTAATCATCACCACCCACCGCCAACTCTTGGACCACTCTTTTACAAACGAATAGTGTGATTGATTGACTGTCACATTATAACACCCCCACGGCTGAAAGGGCGAGCATGTTTAGTATGAAGGGTAGTCGAACCAGCTGCCCTCGGATTAAGAGTCGAGTGCCTTAAGATACAGTGTTATCAATGTGTTCAGTGTTCTGAAGTATCTTTCAAAACCTTATTACGAAAAACTTGTGATTTATGAAACAGTTATTATAACTACAACAAAATTTGATTCAATTTCGCTATTGGATGTTTTAAACCACGTGGCTTTGCCGAGCCTAGTACTCCTGTAATGTCTAATAAGTTTGGATGTGTCGCAGTAACAAGGGACTGTTCCACAAGTTTCATTAAGTAAGACCAGTAGACGTTACCACGACGCTTACAGACTAGTAAGACTTTATTACATTTACAGATCAGAGAGACGTTATTACAACACTTAGAAACCTGTAAGACGTTATTACAACATTCAATAGAAGTAACACATAAGACCAGTAACATGTTATTACAACACTTAGAAACCTGTAAGACGTTATAACAACATTCAATAGAAGTAACACATAAGACCAGTAACATGTTATTACAACACTTAGAAACCTGTAAGATGTTATTACAACATTCAATAGAAGTAACACATAAGACCAGTAACATGTTATTACAACACTCACATACAAGTAAGACTTTATTACAACACTTGCAGACCAAGAAGACGTTATTACAACACTCACAAACAAGTAACATGTTACTACAACTCTTACAGATCATAAGACGTTGTTACAATGCTTACAGACCAGTAAGACGTTATTGCAACACTCACATGAAAGTAAGACGTTACTAAAAGATTGACATAGAAGTAAGACGTTATTACAACATTTAAAGACAAGTAACATGTTATTACAACACTTACAGACCAGTAGCATGTTATTACAACACTTACAGACCAGTGAGATGTTATTACAACACTTACAGACCAGCAAGACGTTATTACAACACTTACAAACAAGTAATATGTTATTACAACACTTACAAACTATTAAGACGTTATTACAACACTTAGACACCTGTTAGACGTTACTACAACTCTTACAGATCATAAGACATTTTCACAACACTCATATAGAAGTAAGACGTTATTACAATATTTAACGACAAGTAACATGTTATTACAACACTTACAGACCAGTGAGACGTTATTACAACACTTACAAATTGGTAAGACGTTATTATAACACTTAGAGACCTGTTAGACGTTACTACAACTCTTACAGATCATAAGACATTTTCACAACACTCATATAGAAGTAAGACGTTATTACAATATTTAACGACAAGTAACATGTTATTACAACACTTACAGACCAGTGAGACGTTATTACAACACTTACAAATTGGTAAGACGTTATTACAACACTTAGAGACCTGTTAGACGTTACTACAACTCTTACAGATCATAAGACATTTTTACAACACTCATATAGAAGTAAGACGTTATTACAATATTTAAAGACAAGTAACATGTTATTACAACACTTACAGACCAGTGAGACGTTATTACAACACTTACAAATTGGTAAGACGTTATTACAATACTTACAGACCAGTGAGACGTTATTACAACACTTACAAATTGGTAAGACGTTATTACAACACTTAGAGACCTGTTAGACGTTACTACAACTCTTACAGATCATAAGACGTTTTCACAACACTCATATAGAAGTAAGACGTTATTACAATATTTAAAGACAAGTAACATGTTATTACAACACTTACAGACCAGTGAGACGTTATTACAACACTTACAAATTGGTAAGACGTTATTACAATACTTACAGACCAGTGAGACGTTATTACAACACTTACAAATTGGTAAGACGTTATTACAACACTTAGAGGCCTGTTAGACGTTACTACAACTCTTACAGATCATAAGACATTTTTACAACACTCATATAGAAGTAAGACGTTATTACAATATTTAAAGACAAGTAACATGTTATTACAACACTTACAGACCAGTGAGACGTTATTACAAGACTTACAAATTGGTAAGACGTTATTACAATACTTACAGACCAGTGAGACGTTATTACAACACTTACAAATTGGTAAGACGTTATTACAACACTTAGAGACCTGTTAGACGTTACTACAACTCTTACAGATCATAAGACGTTTTCACAACACTCATATAGAAGTAAGACGTTATTACAATATTTAAAGACAAGTAAGACGTTATTACAATACTTAAAGACAAGTAAGACGTTATTACAATATTTAAAGACAAGTAACATGTTATTACAACACTTACAGACCAGTGAGACGTTATTACAACACTTACAAACTGGTAAGACGTTATTACAACACTTACAGATCAGTGAGACGTTATTACAACACTTACAGATCAGTGAGACGTTATTACAACACTTACAAACTGGTAAGACGTTATTACAACACTTACAGACCAGTGAGATGTTATTACAACACTTACAAACTAGTAAGATGTTATTACAACACTTACAAACCTGTCATATGTATATCATACAAAGCTACAGCCAACCATTATTTCTCAGAATTATATTTCGTGTATAGACCCTTGGAGTAGGGTATGAACCCTGAAATACATATCCTTAATCTGCTTTTCACTTCTAAACTTCGAAGATAGAAGAGTTTGCCCTATGTTTGCTCTTTACTAGAGGGTGAATCACGTGTACATGGGTGTCTTAGCTTTTATTAAATGCCCTAAAGACCAATAGAATTCAATTATCATGTGTCACTTTCAGTAATCTTAAAGTAGACTGAAGAACATAAAGCTAGAATCTTCTTTGTGATAATTAAGTGTTCGGAGCTTGTCACAGTATACCCTGGAGCTGACTGTTCTATAACATCTATACATAAGATTCCACACCTTTTAAGAGTCGATTCACAATTTTCTTTGCCAGAAGACAAGCACTGCTGACGTGTCTCGACATAGCAGGGCGTCATTCTAGGCTAGCGACATAGCAGGGCGTCATTCTCTAAAACAGTTGTTTATTTGTGATTAAACTTTGTTTTATAAAACAACAAATTAATCTCTCTGACAACATGTCTCTCAACGAAAATTACTCGACTTTTAATATTCTTTGAGCGTCAAAGTATACAAGGTGAATTCAAAAGCTAGTTTTTCTTTAAGACTTCTTGTTAGCTAAAGCACACAGTAGAACTCAGACATCTCGTGACCTATACTTCCACTCTTATCATTTTGTTTCCACTTCTTCTTGTTAAACTTGGGCTGGCACAGACTGGTGGTTAACGTACCGGGTCAAAAGTTCGAAGTGTGTGTGCAGTGAGATGTAATCCTTTTATTTCGTTTAATGAGCCAGATAAATCCTGTCTTTGATGGGTGCGGTTTAGTGGGTGTCCCTCCTCCTATAGTCAGAAAGTTAAAGGTATGAACGGAACATGTAATAGTTTAAATATAATTACTGATGACTTGTTAGACGATAGAGTGGAGAATGGTACCATATTCAACTTATAGCAACTATGATCTGGGATCGATACAGATTTGGGTCTGCATCTCAGCCCTCATTGTTGGGGATCTGAGCACAAGATATCCGATGGGGCTTCACTTTCTTTCAGGACAATAATCCCAAACCTACAACAAATTTGGCGAAATGATGCCTTGACAGTAAAAATGCCAAGGGAACTCTAATGGCAATAGCCATGGTTTGGTCTACATTCAGTTCCCATACGTTTAATTTTGAGGCTGTACGGGCTTATGTAAAGCCTATAAAGATCAAAAGGCCGTTAAATAACTTGACTCAGTTCTTAGAAATAATATCTGAAATTTGGAACAAATGATAAACTAGTTTGATCGGCTACATAAGAATAAAGTGTCTGTCTAAAACCAAAGCCTTATATTCAAAACCAATGTTTATTCCCTTTTATTTTGAAAATGTATTTTAATTTCACTAGTATTTGCAAGTGAAATAAACAAATTAAAGACACGTGTTCAATATTTTATTTTTATTTTAATATTGAAATAAACGTATAATTTTCGTTTCATGCTCATTTGTTTTGTTACTTATATACGTGCACTAGTAACATTAATAACATTAAGGAACATTTCAGAAGCTCGCAGTTTTCTTGACGCGTGAAAAATCTCGGGTTCTGTACTAAACGAAGGAAAAATAAAGTAACCTAATGTAACCAAAATGAGCATATTTATGGAACTAGTCAAGTCCATTTGTTTGTTAAATATATGTATATATCCTTAAAACGTTTGATAACACTTTCATTTAATCATCATTAATTGGTAATTTTGAACATAGAGGGCGATAGTTAAATGTATATTCTGATTCTATTACAAATCTGTGAAAATTGATACAAGGCTGCTTCGTGCTCTTTGAAATGTAATCTGAATTCTGCATCACTTCTCATGGTAGTTCTACAGTCTGCACTTGAAAAAAAATTAAAAGTCCTGTAGTTGTTATCTGATTTTTCAAAGGGTTTCGGGTTGTTTTTTTTTTACGGGTTTATTATTTTAAAATAGCTTTCAACATCACGTGGACGTTACCCTCTGTCGTTCGAGCACACAAAGTGTGTATTTATACCTGAATGTTATTTCTCAACGAATCAATTTTTACGGTCGCCTACTCGCCACTCGTGGCGCCAGTGCATACAGTCAGTTTCATGTGACCTAAACCAGCAGACTTCGCATTCCCTTATCTGTCTGTTTCTCTTGTTGGTGAGAGCGAATCTTTCCTATTTCTGTGTAGTGATGCGCTCATTCATGCCTGTTTCACTGTGTTCTAACGGATCTTGACTTGAAAGTGTTGTCTCTAACATTTAGGCATCTGCCATGTACCAGTTACAGGGGCTAATTCTAGCATTGTGGTGTGTTGGTGGTAAGTCTTTAGCAGGAAATATAAGTAATCGAAGCAAAGAAATTGTTATAAGTGTTCCACTCTGCTTTCAGGTAATAAAAGTATTGGTTTCTGTATATAAATATTTATCACTTTTTAGGAAACTAAAGAACAACAACAATAATACATTGGGTAACTTATACAACATTTATACAATAACTTTGAAATGTTTCACGGACTTCAGGACTATTAATCAGTGACAGCTGTGTCTGGATGTTATTCAGGGTCTCTGTTCACATGTTAAAAATATTATCAAATTTCACATAAATTTAAATTTTAATCCACTGATCTGGTTGGAAAATGAGTGCTTAATTATCGCTTCATTTCTTCTGAAGAAGAGTTAGACGGTAATATTAGGACGTAAAACCCAAGTCAGTAGTAAACTTCAACATGAGTATGAGAAGATTTAGACGGTAATATTAGGACGTAAAACCCAAGTCAGTAGTAAACTTCAACATGAGTATGATAGGTTTGAAAAAAGGTTCAGAATTAGCCATTAAGAAAGAGCGGTCGGGTATCGAACAGGTTCAGAGTTAGCCATTAAGAAAGAGCGGTCGGGTATCGAACAGGTTTAGAATTAGCCATTAAGAAAGAGCGGTCGAGTATCGAACAGGTTCAGAGTTAGCCATTAAGAAAGAGCTGTCGAGTATCGAACAGGTTCAGAATTAGCCATTAAGAAAGAGTGGTCGGGTATCGAACAGGTTCAGAGTTAGCCATTAAGAAAGAGTGGTCGGGTATCGAACAGGTTCAGAGTTAGCCATTAAGAAAGAGTGGTCGGGTATCGAACAGGTTCAGAATTAGCCATTAAGAAAGAGCGGTCGGGTATCGAACAGGTTCAGAATTAGCCATTAATAAAGAGCAGTCGAGTATCGAACAGGTTCAGAATTAGCCATTAAGAAAGAGCGGTCGAGTATCGAACAGGTTCAGAATTAGCCATTAAGAAAGAGCGGTCGAGTATCGAACATGTTTAGAATTAGCCATTAAGAAAGAGCGGTCGGGTATCGAACAGGTTCAGAATTAGCCATTAATAAAGAGCAGTCGAGTATCGAACAGGTTCAGAATTAGCCATTAAGAAAGAGCGGTCGGGTATCGAACAGGTTCAGAATTAGCCATTAAGAAAGAGTGGTCGGGTATCGAACATGTTTAGAATTAGCCATTAAGAAAGAGCGGTCGGGTATCGAACATGTTTAGAATTAGCCATTAAGAAAGAGCGGTCGGGTATCGAACATGTTCAGAATTAGCCATTAAGAAAGAGCGGTCGGGTATCGAACAGGTTCAGAATTAGCCATTAAGAAAGAGCGGTCGGGTATCGAACATGTTCAGAATTAGCCATTAAGAAAGAGCGGTCGGGTATCGAACAGGTTTAGAATTAGCCATTAAGAAAGAGTGGTCGAGTATCGAACATGTTCAGAATTAGCCATTAAGAAAGAGCGGTCGGGTATCGAACATGTTCAGAATTAGCCATTAAGAAAGAGCGGTCGGGTATCGAACAGGTTTAGAATTAGCCATTAAGAAAGAGCGGTCGGGTATCGAACATGTTCAGAATTAGCCATTAAGAAAGAGTGGTCGAGTATCGAACATGTTCAGAATTAGCCATTAAGAAAGAGTGGTCGGGTATCGAACAGGTTCAGAATTAGCCATTAAGAAAGAGCAGTCGAGTATCGAACATGTTCAGAATTAGCCATTAAGAAAGAGTGGTCGAGTATCGAACATGTTCAGAATTAGCCATTAAGAAAGAGCGGTCGAGTATCGAACAGGTTCAGAATTAGCCATTAAGAAAGAGCGGTCGAGTATCGAACAGGTTCAGAATTAGCCATTAAGAAAGAGCGGTCGAGTATCGAACAGGTTCAGAATTAGCCATTAAGAAAGAGTGGTCGGGTATCGAACAGGTTCAGAATTAGCCATTAAGAAAGAGCGGTCGAGTATCGAACAGGTTCAGAATTAGCCATTAAGAAAGAGCGGTCGGGTATCGAACTTTGTTTACCTGGAGTTTGTGATCGCGTTTGATCGTTAATGTCTTTTTTTTTCGAGTTTAGAAGCGCAAAAACGAAGACGCAGTTTTCTAATACAAATATAATAATAATAAAAATATAATAATTTCTTAGAAAATTCAAATGAAAAAGTATTTAATTTCATCTAGTGTGTACAAATGAATAAGTTTCCATGACTGCCATATCCTGAGGTATCATGACTACTTACAGTTATGATAACTAGTATAACTACCTACAGTTATGATAACTAGTATAACTACCTACAGTTATGATAACTAGGATAACTACCTACAGTTATGATAACTAGTATAACTACCTACAGTTATGACAACTAGTATAACTACCTACAGTTATGACAACTAGTATAACTACCTACAGTTATGATAACTAGGATAACTAACTACAGTTACGATAACTAGGATAACTACCTACAGTTATGATAACTAGGATAACTAAGTACAGTAGAGGTAACTAGTATAACTACCTACAGTTATCATAACTGGTATAACTACCTACAGTTATGATAACTAGTATAACTAACTACAGTAGAGGTAACTAGTATAACTACCTACAGTTATGATAGCTAGGATAACTAACTACAGTTACGATAACTAGTATAACTACCTACAGTTATGATAACTAGTATAACTACCTACATTACAGATAACTAGTATAACTACCTACAGTTATGATAACCAGTATAACTACTTACAGTACAGATAACTAGTATGCTAGTTACATTACAGATAAATTATTGTGTAGCTTTGTGCTCACTCACAAATAAGCAGCATATTTACATAAGTTTATCAGTGTATATTGGTGATATGTTCAAATATCATCTTTTATTTCACAAAATTTAACTAGCAATTATGTTATTGTTTCACTTCTTATATCTCCGTGTAATTACATACTGCATTACTAATATTTATATCGAGACTTTGTGCCTGACAGCATAACTGTTTAGATAATAATAAACCTGTACCTGTCAGCAGTCAGGTAGCCATCAGTTATAAACAGATCTCTCTTGTTGAAGTGAATCTACTCCTGCTCCTCTACATGCTTCAGTGAACTTGTTGTATGTTGATAAGTGAACTTGTTGTATGTTGATGTGATACTCGCTGCTATAGGATAAACTATTGTTTATTGTTGTCCAAATATTAAATTTGATTTTATCTGTAAATATCTTTAGTATTGCTCACCCCTTTGTTTGAAGTACGATATCAATTTCACTCTTTTGGTTCTGTTATTCCTCCTAAACAGAGGTGAATGAGTCGCTACGAATCTACTAAGTTACTTTGTGCTAATGTGTGTCTTACTCTGCTAAGGTTAAGGCCCCATAACTGTGCTTACAGATAAGACATTAGCAAGATTTATATTAGATTGTCATACACAGCATATTATGAATTACATATCATCACTAGTGGAAAATATGTGTTCTTCTTTGACCATTTTTATTATTAATAGCACTATTTTCACATAATCTCTTTCGAATTTCTTTCAAATGGCTATCTGCGCTAGCCGTTCCTAATTTCGCAGTGAAAGATTAGAGGAAAGGCAGCTAGTCATCACCACCCACCGCTAACTCTTGGGTTACTCTTTTAACCAACGAATAGTGGGATTGACCGTAACATTATAATGCCCCCACGGTTGAAAACGGGGCGAGCATGTTTGGTGCGAGGGGATTTGAACTCGCGACCCTCGCATTACGAGTCGATCAATTTAAGCACCTGTCCATACTAGTCTCTCTAAATAAGACCTATATTTTACAGATCTGAAACTGTAAAACTTGTCAAGACGTAAACTTTATTTTGGGAATGTCATGTTACGGTCCCGACATGAAGTCAGCTATTCATTCAACTTTTCACTGCAGTAATTTAAACAGCCCCAAAACTTTATTTTATAAACACAGAAACAGTACTGAGCTTGACTACGTTTTTCTATAAATAGTCGGTGTTAAATTTTTACTGAGTTGTAGTGTTAGTATATAGCATTGAGTTTTAACGCGTTTTCATATAAAATTTAAACATAGGTTTAAACTATTTTTCTCTCTGAGCATACGATGATAGGCTTTAATATATTTTCCTATTAATATGCAGTTGCCCTCCCATAATGGCACAACAGTGTGTCTGCGAACTTACTACGATAGAAATTAGGTTTCAATATCTGTGATGGGCAAAGCACAGATAGCCCATTATGTAGCTTTGTGATTAATTTAAAAAACAAACTAACAGGTAAATATGTTAGGCCTTATTGAGTTTTTTATTATGAAAATACTGCGAGTTTCTTACTAATGAAACATTGCTTTTCAGTTTATATTATGAAAATACTGCGAGAGTTTCTTACTAATGAAACATTGCTTTCTAATCATTATAATTATGAGAAGTATTTTTAATATAATATATTAACGTGCTTTAGTTAACACCAATACACAGTTTTTAGGCTTAACTGTGTATTTTTAATATAATATATTAACGTGCTTTAGTTAACACCAATACACAGTTTTCAGGCTTAACTACATTTTGTAATAGTACACAATTGTAGATTTAATTAAGTTTTCTCTATCAATACAACATCAGGTTTCACTGCACACTCCTATAAGCTTAAAGTGTTAGTTAGGATAAAGTACATCATTCTATATATACTTACAACTTTGAAACTCTGCGTTGAATATGCGTTTAGAGTGTTGTTAAACTGCATTACCTCTAGAGTATTAAAATTGTATTACCTTTAGAGTGTTAAACCTGTTTTCTCTAGTATTGAAATGTATTACTTCTAGTGTTAAAACTGTATTATTTCTAGAATGTTAAATCTACTATCTACAGATTGTCAAACCTTTTATCTCTAGAATGTTAAATTTACTATCTCTAGAATGTTAAACCTGTTATCCCAAGAGTGTTAAACCTATTATCCCCAGAGCGTTAAACCTGTTATCTCCAGAGTACTAAAAGCCTGTTGTAGCCAGTTTTCGTTATTTGTCGTAGACGAGTTCCTAAAAGACACAACGAAGAACGAGGCCCACTAACCCACTGACTGTCTTATATGTAGGGCAGTGGTTACCAGCCAGGGGTGCTCGCGCCCCTTGGGGAGGCGAGATAGCATTTTCTTGGCCATCTTTACCTTTATTCTTAAATAAATAATTACTGTGAGGGGTGCGAGAACATATTAAAATTTTTTAGGGGTGCGGGGCATAAAAAAAGGGTGGGAACCACTGATGTAGGGCATGGAAGATATGTTATGATGACGAAAATGTGTCTACAATAAACAATTTTTACAGTATTAATCTACAATATTACCTGATTAAAAACATTACTAGTAAATTTAATTTATAAAAAATGTATCTTGAAGATAGTTTATACGTTACACTACTAATGATGGGCTCGAAGCTTTCGGAGGAGTGGGGAGTGCAACATTCGCCTCCTCCTCTATGGATGCATGCGCATCTTCCCGTTTCTTAATGAAAGTTATGGTGGTAAGTTGTCTTGTTTCTATCTTTGTTTATAAGTTATTTTATAAGAAAAACTTCCACCTTACATCTTATTATTTTTCACTGCACTACACAGATTAACGTCAGGCTAATTGTTAGAGGCGACATCCATTAAAGATATCTGAGAGTACTTTGGATGTTAAAGCTCTCACTGGTGAAGCGTCTTCAGCATCAGTACGTGCAGCCTCGTCTTCTGCACGTTGGGTCAGCTCGGTGACTTTGTTAGACTTTCCTCCTGACAAATTAGTGACTTTTCCTCATCATCCTCAAGAATTTCATTGAAGTCATCATGTTGTACGAGATGTACAATGTTGTGTTGAAGATGAGGTATTTCAGATTCAAAACTAACGATGTCAGCCAAGGGGGTCTTGAGCTCCCCTCAGTCCCCCAAATATTGTTACATACATATATTCATAAAATATGGAAAACACAATCGTCGTTGTTGCTTAACAATTAACATCAAAAAGACTTAGATCTATAGAACCCAACGTCTTCATTAACACGGAAGTATGTGTCATGCATCCCATAGCATTGAACCCCAAACATTCCACATTTCTGTACAAGCAAGCACTCTTAGGAATGGCAGCAAACTATGGTGTGGCAGAGGATGACCTTGCAATGGAGGTCCACCAGTTGAACCGGCTAATTGCTAGGAAGAAAGACAAGGAGCAGGAAGTATCCACACTATTGGAGCTTGCAACCATGCTGGAGCCATACAAGGATTCCTTCATGGATCTCCACAAACTTGTATGTATCGCTGTGACCCTGCCTGTCACTTCAGTTGCCTGTGAGAGAAGTTTCTCATGTCTGAAGCTTCTCAAGACATACTTGTTCAACAGCAGTGGTAACAACCGCACCAGCAATCTTGCTGTCATATCAGTAAACTCCAGGAGGACAAAACAACTTGATATTGATACTGTTATAGACATATTTGTTGCCAATCACCAGAACAGGCGCATTGTTTTGATGTAATATTGACTATAAACACAACATGATGAAACTAGTTAGCCTTATAGTGACCTTACTTTTCCTCAGAGTGTATTAACTTCACATGGGATAATTCGTTTCTGCTATGTAAACTATATCTTTATGTTATATTTCTTTTTATTTGTACCTTTACTCTTGATGGTATATTAAATGTTAAATCTAAGCTAATCTTGATTTTCTTTAATATTATGTATTACCTTGAGTAAAAATTAGGTGAGCTTCCTGTTTTACATATACGCATATTTTCATAAACAGATTATTTCTAATTTGTAATAATGAATTATTAATCAGAGTATGAGTTTCCAATGAAAACACAGTTCAAAATAGCACACCTTTCTGAAATGTACCTTGGTATTTACATTATTATAATTTACCATCTATACTTCATATTGATGGTATTTTGGGAAGCCCCTCCACAGTTTACCTCAGCCACCCTTAGCCCCATCAACGAAATTCTCCTAGCGCCGCCACTGCTCTTATCAACATTTTATTGTCATTGGTGTTTTGTTTTAGTTTGAAGTACGTTTAGAAGCATAATTTATCGGCTGTTGGCTCCATAGTTTACCTCAATCCCGTAACGAAAATATTCTGACGCCGCCACTGGATGTTAAGTCACGGGGTTTTGTCCATACACTGCTCATGACAGTCACCTATCTCCATAACTCTTCAATATTTTTCACTACCTTCATGATTTTATAATTGTGTCAGAATACGCCACCTTCACCGTCATTCTCCTGGATGAGCTATAAAAATTTACGCCGCAAGTATTTTGCCCTCAAGTCCTCGATTGTCCTTTGATTCACGGACTACAATAAGGATGTCATGTTAAATGTAAGAACACGACTTCAACTTTCATTTCTGATGTTAAGAGGTCAAGGTTCATTGGATGAATAGAGACATTCTCGAGGAGTAACAGTGCTTTCTCAGGAAGGTCATGGCTCTCACAGCATCGATTACCAGTGGAGTAAAAGTCACGAACAAATTACTTTTGAAAAGCTCATGCTTTTTTGTTTGAACGCCGTATTAGGGGTAGATTTGTCTTGCTATAGGCCTTCAGTGTTCGAGAATTTTCAGAATAATAAACCAGCAAGGAATTTAATTAAAAATTCACTGGTGAGTTTCCTTCAAACAAAAGAGTCAGATTATTTCAGTGAAACTTGAGATTTCTGACACGAAGTGAAGTATTTTTTATTTTAACATGAATATCACTTTGGTTTCAAACTAGTCGAAGAAAATGCTCCGTACATTCATAGACGAATCGTTATGAAACATATTTCGTTACAAACATTGAATTTACGTGTGCAAAAGGTTTTTAATGTTTACAAAAAAGATGTGTACTTACATATTCTATTGCAAGAGCTATAATATGGAAACTATAGTAGATACACAATGGTTACGAGATCGATCGAATCGACCAGCTACCTGACGATAGAGTAAATTTATTTTTTAAAAAGGAATTAATGAAACGATGAACAAAGGGGCGACTAATAATCAGAACTGGTTATACTTTTAATGTGTCAAAACTATTATCTCTAGTGTTAACACACTATCATCTCTAGAGTGTTAAGCCTGTCATCTGTACAGTGTTAAAATTCTAGTACCTCTTGAATTTTAAACTCTATTACCTATAGGTATCAAAATTTTATTACCTCTTCTCTTGAGTGTTGAAACGTATTAACAATAGAGTATAAAACTCTGTTATGTCTAAAGTGCTAAAGCTATATTATTTCTAGAGTGTTAAATTTTCTTCATATGTTGAAACGCAACTAACGGTGATACAAATGAGATTTGATCAAAGGACATCATATAATTCTTCAAGCCGGATCAAAGGACGACCAGTTCAATCTTCATGTTATACGTTTCGCCAGCATACAGAGCTAAAGATAATTAGGACCTGAAACGGGTTCTGCTCTTAAGGGAGACCCGTAATACCTACTTTTCCCAGAAAGGATTTACACATATGATTAGAGGATCACTATTTGATTCCTTGTTAAACTAACGGTTAATTCTTGCAGAAACACAGAGATCAAAGTGAAAATTTATACATTAGATTTCGTGATATGTTACGTCAGTTTGTAAATCATCGTACGAGGACTACTAAAAACACTTGATCGAAAATTCAAGGCCTAGGTGTTTTTGTTTGTTTTTTAAGTTACGTAATCTTAATTTAAATGTGTTTGACACTGAAAACTATGACCAAGCTGTGAATGAAGCCACCATAATTTTTGTGTAATATTTTTACATGTACATGCTTCCTAAACTAGTACTGTAATAAACCATTATTCGTATTTAACATTTATCGCTTGATTATCCCGTAAAAGCATAGAGTTCGTAACATGTGTTTCAACGTATCTTACTTGGCATTATTGGAGTCAAAATTAATCTGGTTATTATTTTCAGTAAAAATAAATGGTTGGACAGCACACAACGATCACCAATATTGGTACAAAGAAAAGTTGTCTTAGCAGGCAAGATACGTACAGTGTTTTTTTGTTTCAAAATATTACCTTATTATACGTGTTTGCATGAATTTCTCATAACATCAAAGACATAAGATGGTGTTTGAATAATGGTTTGCATTTTGTTCTGTCCCTGACATAACGCTTCAGAATTTTATACGATATATGAACCTGTCGATTATCTCTCCGTGTATATAACACTATGTGCTTTGCAATTACGAAGTTTCTTTTTATCAAAGAAACGACATATTCTGCGAAGGATCAATCTAAAAGGCCGAGAGAGATCAGAGAAATTACTTCTTTAGGTATGGAGCAATAGTAACCAACATAATATTTATTGGGCAAAATTTTTCGTCTCGACTGGAGGTCGTTAAATAGTAGAATTGATGATGTTGTTGAATAATGTATGAAAATTGTATTTTAACCATTCTCTGAGGAAGTAAAGATTACGCCTATCGAAGTTTATGTTTCGGTTTCTTTTTTTTTTCCTTCTGCAGAAACTTTTCGCCCATTAAAACGTGATAAGTTTTATTCACGACGTAACTTTGACACTAATAACACATATCGAAACTTATAGATTAGCACCTTTTAACGAAATCTGAGAATTTTATGTCAATGATAAAAAATAACAGTAGATTATGACTTGTATTTTTACGTGAGATAACAATATTCTTATATTGAAGGCTCATTTCCGGTGTTGTATTCTTTATTAATGTAGGTGTTTCAGTTCTAATAGATTTCTTTAATTTTTGTAACAGATATTTTGAAACCTCACATCTATCGGATTTTTACGACGTAATTCTCTCACGAAGCATAATTAATTTAGTTTTGGTGAGAACTGTTTATTTTGTTTTTCAGATTCCGTACTAAGTTCCCCTAACTTTGAAGTAACGTACTATAAGGCACGTAGCTATTCAACAGCACCCACCGCCAACTCTGGGATTAATCTTTACCAACGAATAGTGGTATAATGTTTGCTTTTGAATTTCGCGCTAAGCTACACGAAAACTATCTGCGCTAGCCGTCCCTAAGTCAGCAGTGTAAGACTAAAGGGTAGGCAGCTAGACCTCACCACCCACCGTCAACTCTTGGACTACTCTTTTACCAACGAATAGCGGGATTTGCCATCACATTATACCCCCCTGCTGCTGAAAGGGGAGCATGTTTGGTGCAGCGGAGATTCGAACCCATGACCCTCATATTACGAGTCGAGCACCTTAACCCCCTGGCCATGCCGGGCCGTTAGTGGGATTGACAAAACATTATAATATTCCCCCTGCTAGTACAGTGGTATGTCTACGGATTTACAAAGCTAAAATCAGGGGTTCAATTCCTCTCAGTGGGCTCAACAGATAGCCCGATGTGACTTTGCTGTAAGAAAACACATAACATTATAATGAGAACGTTCGGTGATGCATCAGACTTCGTTTGTTGTTTTTTTTTAAACTAGTAAAGTTAATTACTAATTTCATGTATAGAAAATTGTTGATCTGAGAAAATAATTTTACTTTTATTAAGTGCATAGATTGTGCCACTAGGGGCAGATGCAGTGAGATTAGTTTGTTTGTTTTGGAATTTCGCACAAAGCTACTCGAGGGTTATCTGTGCTAGCCGTCCCTAATTTAGCAGTGTAAGACTAGAGGGAAGGCAGCTAGTCATCACCACCCACCGCCAACTCTTGGGCTACTCTTTTATCAAAGAATAGTGGCATTGAGCGTCACATTATAACGCCCCCACGGCTGAAAGGGCGAGCATGTTATATGAAGGGTATTAGAACCCGCGACCCTCAGATTACTAGTCGCACGCTTGGCCATGCCGGGCCACAGTGAGATTAAGTCTTATGTCTATCAAACTCTGTAAAAATAAAGTAACCAACCTCAAGAACCTGTTAAGGACAATGTTAAGGACAAAAACTTCAGCTGAGGACGTATTAAGGACATTGTGAAAACTACATCCGTCGTTGAGGACCTGTTAAACACAGTGTTCTCCCCTTTTGAGAACTTGTTGACGAGAGTGTAAAAGTCAACCCCCTTTTTGTATTGATACTCATATCGTATGTTAATACAATAAATACAAAACTCTTGGTTAACATTGTTTGTATTGTGGCTGCTCTTGTTACGGGTATGAAATAAATACAATTATACCCAAATTGGTCGCTACGTGGAATAAAGGTAGTGGTTCCTACTGATTTCAGGCCCGGCATGGCCAAGCGTGTCACTCGTAATCTGAGAATCGCGGGTTCGAATACCCTTCATACCAAACATGCTCGCCCTTTCAGCCGTGGGGGCGTTATAATGTGACGGTCAATCCCACTATTCTTTGGTAAAAGAGTAGCCCAAGAGTTGGCGGTGGGTGGTGATGACTAGCTGTCTTCCCTCTAGTCTTACACTGCTAAATTAGGGACGGCTAGCACAGATAGCCCTCGAGTAGCTTTGTGCGAAATTCGAAACAAACAAACAAACAATCCTACTGATTTCACCGTCTAAAGGCTCTTGTTCCATTGAGAAATCATTGCTGTGAAACACCAGTGAAACCTCTCGTTCTGTGTATGGTTACATAGTTTATCTTGCTGAGATTACTGGCATGTCTCCTTACTGGCACAACATTAACAATGTTCTGCTTTCTGACCAGAACTAATACAGTCCAACTCGGCTCATTCCACGATAAACCAATAGTTTTTCATTTAAAGAGATGAGTTCATATTATGACAGCTTTAATTCCGCCTTGAAATTGAGAGACAAACGGACCGAAACCACGCTAGAACAAGGTCTGTTTCAATTTCCACAACATTTTCTAACACTGGCGGCGTTTTGAAGAGCACGTGCTGTCGTTGAGTAGAATGTCAAAATGGATTCGTTGCTGATAAAGTAAGTTTTAATTGCCGTCAGCAATGCTTGTTTACATATTAACTGAAATGTGTGCCTTGTCCAGCAGGATGTTTAATTTTCCATTGGAGTCCTTGCTCGTCCAACAAGATCAAAGCTGCTAAAACGCATCAATTGTTCGTTGTTAAGCTGCACAACTGGACATCTGTGCTCCACTCAACACCGGTATTGGAACACGAATTTTAGAACATATGGCCAAGAAGTCAGGAATATCTTCAAAAGTAGTTTCATATCAACACATACTTATTGTATAATAATCAGAAACATTAACTTTGATATTAAATTAATTGTATATTTAGCACTGAGTTAGTATTTAGTTCTGATCTGTATGGATAAGTTTGATCCACTTATGTAGTTCTGATCTATGTAGGTATGTGATCTCTTTAGGTAATGTTGATCTATGTGTGTGTGTGTGTTTTCTTATAGCAAACCAACATCTAGCTATCTGCTAAGTTCATAGAGGGAAATGGAACCCCTGGTTTTAGCTTTGTAAATCCGTAGACTTACCGCTTTACTAACGGGGGCCATTGATCTGCCTAGGTAGCTCTGATCGCTGTAGGTAGTTTTGCTTTGATCAGAAGTTAATAATCTCAAAGAAGTTTAATATCGAACATAAATTTCACGCCTTGATGGATGTACGGACATTAAAAAAATTCAGATGAGGTTTTACAGTCAAATCGGTGGTTTATATAAAAACAAAAAATAAAATTTCTGGTATATTTTTTTGCACATAATGTAAGATCAGATAGATGCATTAAAAAAAATAAACAGATCACTTCAAACTGTTTCTTTTGATGCAATTATCTCAGTTTGCGATATCTTCTTTCACAGAGTTTTTCTTTAATTTACATGTGGCACAAAAAGTAAACTTTTAAAAGAAAGGTTGGTTTGGTTTGAATTTCTCGCAAACCTACACAAGGGTTATCTGCGCTAGCCGTCCCTAATTTAGCAGTGTAAGGCTAGAGGGAAGGCAGCTAGTCATCACCACCCACCACCAGTTCTTGGCCAACTCTTTTACCAACGTATAGTGGAATTGAGCGTCACATTATAACACACTTACGACTAAAAGGGTGAGCATGTTTGCTGTGACGGGGATTCGAACCAGCCACCTTCAGATTACGAGTCGAGTGTCTTAACAACCTGGCCATGCCATGCCTGAAAGAAAGATATTATCCAATAAAAAGGAATTCAAGAGGAATAATCCGAAATGGAGAAATAGGCATCAATCCAGTTTTCCAAATAAAAATAAAAATAATTTAAGTCGAATTGGTAGAAACGTGACATCAAGAACAAACGTTATAATGGTTTTCAAAAGACATCCACAACTCGAGTGGTTTCGCTTGACTTTTAGCTTTCGTTGGAAAATCATCTTCCTACCAATTTACCTATCTTTCTATTTGTTTTCAGCGAATCTATCACTCTAAATAAGTATTCATAAGGTAATAATTTATTTTACTTGTCTATAATTTTTTCTAACTAGTTAGCTGCTTTCTCTTCTACTACTTATATTTTTCGTTATCCTTTCATCTGTCTATTTTTCTAAACACCCATCTGTCTGTATATCTTTATTTATCCTCTGAAACAATATTTGTTCAGCGGCTCAAACTATTATTGTAGATATATCTTTCCTTCAATTCACTTGCACGAAAACTTAATAAAATAAAAATATTGTTTATCAGTTCAATTATTTTCATTGTTCAAACAAAATTTACACATTCTAAATCAGCTACAGTAATATTAATATACACTAAATCAGCTACACTGATATTCATTTTGGGAAATTCGCGTTTAAGTAAATTAACATAATTTATACTGTAATCCCACCGATACTTGTTGAGATTCACAACGTTCAGTGTGTAGTCCTTTCGACAGATCATTAAATTAACATAATTTATACTGTAATCCTACCGATAGTTGTTGAAATTCACAACGTTCAGTGTGTAGTCCTTTCGACAGATCAGTAAATTAACATAATTTATCGTGTAGTCCTACTGAAACTTATCAAGATTCACAACTTTCAGTGTGTGATACAACCAGGGATCTTTAACAAACTAACCAATATTTATTTGACAATAAATAAACAGCATCAGTTTCCTTTCTTCGAAACAGGGATATTGAGGAAACTGCTTTCCTTCGAATTTAAAGATCATTTCTTTATACCGTGACAGGTGCGGAAAGAGACACGCGCTCACGTGTATCGATGAAAACCGTCAAAACCGATAAGACTATTTTATAAGTGTGGTGTTTAGATAATATTATCAAATATCTTACTACCCTTCTTGAATCAGTTTCTAACAAATCGGGATCTATTTCAGCGGTTACTGTGTCTAACCTCTCTGTGTAGACGCTTCCATTTCTTTCACTTTCAGTCATGCTTCAACAAGTTTTGTGTCCCCCCCTCCTATTTTCAAAACCTACATTTGGATTTACAGATTTGTTCTTTTTTTGAATTTCGCACAAAGCTACATGAGGGCTATCTGCGCTAGCGGTCCCTAATTTAGCAGTGTAAGACGAGAGTGACGGCAACTAGTCATCATCACCTACCGCCAACTCTTGGGCTACTCTTTTACCAACGAATAGTGGGATTCACCGTCACATTATAACGCCCTCACGGCTGAAAGGGCGAGCATGTTTGGTGCGACAGGGATTCAAACCTGCGACCCTCAGATTACAAATAAAACGCCCTAACCCACCTGGCCATGCCGGGCAATTTATAGAGATATTCTGTTTAATATTTCTTTCACTAAAATAAAATAAACAAATCGAGATAAAGAAAAAAGAATCAAGATAAGCTTTCGTTGTGTGAATATTTAAGATAAGCTTTCGTTGTGTGAATATTTAAGATAAGCTCTCGTTGTGTGAATGTTTAAGATAAGCTCTCGTTGTGTGAATATTTAAGATAAGCTTTCGTTGTGTGAATATTTAAGATAAGCTCTCGTTGTGTGAATATTTAAGATAAGCTTTCGTTGTGTGAATGTTTAAGATAAGCTCTCGTTGTGTGAATATTTAAAATAAGCTCTCGTTGTGTGGATATTTAAGATAAGCTTTCGTTGTGTGAATATTTAAGATAAGCTCTCGTTGTGTGGATATTTAAGATAAGCTCTCGTTGTGTGAATATTTAAGATAAGCTCTCGTTGTGTGGATATTTAAGATAAGCTCTCATTGTGTGAATATTTAAGATAAGCTCTCGTTGTGTGAATATTTAGGATAAGCTCTCGTTGTGTGAATATTTAAGATAAGCTTTCGTTGTGTGAATATTTAAGATAAGCTCTCGTTGTGTGAATGTTTAAGATAAGCTCTCGTTGTGTGAATATTTAAGATAAGTTCTCGTTGTGTGGATATTTAAAATAAGCTCTCGTTGTGTGAATATTTAAGATAAGCTCTCGTTGTGTGGATATTTAAGATAAGCTTTCGTTGTGTGAATATTTAAGATAAGCTTTCGTTGTGTGAATATTTAAGATAAACTCTCGTTGTGTGAATGTTTAAGATAAGCTCTCGTTGTGTGAATATTTAAGATAAGCTCTCGTTGTGTGAATGTTTAAGATAAGCTCTCGTTGTGTGGATATTTAAGATAAGCTTTCGTTGTGTGAATATTTAAGATAAGCTCTCGTTGTGTGAATATTTAAGATAAGCTCTCGTTGTGTGAATATTTAAGATAAGCTCTCGTTGTGTAAATATTTAAGATAAGCTCTCGTTGTGTAAATATTTAAGACAAGCTCTCGTTGTGTGAATGTTTAAGATAAGCTCTCGTTGTGTGAATGTTTAAGATAAACTCTCGTTGTGTGGATATTTAAGATAAGCTCTCGTTGTGTGAATGTTTAAGATAAGCTCTCCATGTGTGAATGTTTAAGATAAACTCTCGTTGTGTGGATATTTAAGATAAGCTCTCGTTGTGTGAATATTTAAGACAAGCTCTCGTTGTGTGAATGTTTAAGATAAGCTCTCGTTGTGTGAATGTTTAAGATAAACTCTCGTTGTGTGGATATTTAAGATAAACTCTCGTTGTGTGGATATTTAAGATAAGCTCTCGTTGTGTGAATATTTCTAAGAATTATATATGATACTTGAAGATTATAAGTAAGTAATAATTACTTCTTGGTTACTGAACTGTTCTTTATTTGACAATAACTTTCCTTTCTATTCAACCGTTTTTACAGACTTGTCTTTAGTATAAAATCGTGAAAACAACTAAACACTTTCCAAAAAGTATTTTGTTTAACAAAGAACAGTTTATCAAATGATTCAAGTTTTCTTACATGTCTTTAGTTACTAAATGTCATACGTTACTACAGAGTCCAACAAACGTCAGTTAGGGTTACTGCAGTTTTCTTATAAAAAGACAACAAACACGGAATACCTATCTTCAGCACGAGAGAATGTTTCTTGAACTCCTTACTACGCAACACAGAGTTTCCAATACGCTTACAGGCAAACAATGCTACAACTTAGGGTTCAATTTTCCGCGGTAGACAAAGCAGAGATAGACCATTGTGTAGCTTTCATATGAAACATTAACAAGAGAAATCACAGTTAGGTTAGGTTAGGTTAAGGTTATGTTAAGGTTATGTTAAGGTTAGGTTAGGTTAAGTTAAGGTTAGGTTAAGGTTAGGTTAAGTTAAGGTTAAGTTAAGGTTAGGTTAAGGTTAGGTTAAGTTAAGGTTAGGTTAAGTTAGGTTAGGTCAGTTACGTCTGATGGTTATTGATGATTGTGAATGTTGCTTAAAACTAAACATTAATATATGTGTCATTAGGCTATGTCACACGTTATCATCAGACTATATCACACGTTATCATCAGACTATAACACACTTTATCATTAGACTATAATACACTTTTCATTAAACAAAACACACTTTATCATTAGACTATAACACACTTTATCATTAAACAAAACACACTTTATCATTAAACAAAACACACTTTATCATTAGACTATAACACCCTTTATCATTAGACTATAACACACTTTATCATTAAACAAAACACACTTTATCATTAAACAAAACACACTTTATCATTAGACTATAACACCCTTTATCATTAGACTATAATACACTTTTCATTAAACAAAACACACTTTATCATTATACTATAACACACTTTATCATTAGACTATAACACACTTTATCATTAGACTATAACACACTTTATCATTAAACAAAACACACTTTATCATTAAACAAAACACACTTTATCATTAGACTATAACACCCTTTATCATTAGACTATAACACACTTTATCATTAGACTATAACACACTTTATCATTAGACTATAACACACTTTATCATTAGACTATAACACACTTTATCATTAAACAAAACACACTTTATCATTAAACAAAACACACTTTATCATTAAACAAAACACACTTTATCATTAGACTATAACACACTTTATCATTAGACTATAACACACTTTATCATTAAACAAAACACACTTTATCATTAAACAAAACACACTTTATCATTAGACTATAACACACTTTATCATTAGACTATAACACACTTTTTCATTAAACAAAACACACTTTATCATTAGACTATAACACCCTTTATCATTAGACTATAACACACTTTATCATTAGACTATAACACACTTTATCATTAGACTATAACACACTTTATCATTAAACAAAACACACTTTATCATTAAACTAAAACACACTTTATCATTAGACTATAACACACTTTATCATTAGACTATAACACACTTTATCATTAAACAAAACACACTTTATCATTAAACAAAACACACTTTATCATTAGACTATAACACCCTTTATCATTAGACTATAATACACTTTTCATTAAACAAAACACACTTTATCATTAGACTATAACACACTTTATCATTAGACTATAACACACTTTATCATTAAACAAAACACACTTTATCATTAAACAAAACACACTTTATCATTAGACTATAACACACTTTATCATTAAACAAAACACACTTTATCATTAGACTATAACACACTTTATCATTAGACTATAACACACTTTATCATTAGACTATAACACACTTTATCATTAGACTATAACACACTTTATCATTAAACAAAACACACTTTATCATTAGACTATAACACACTTTATCATTAGACTATAATACCCTTTATCATTAAACAAAACACACTTTATCATTAGACTATAACACACTTTATCATTAAACAAAACACACTTTATCATTAGACTATAACACACTTTATCATTAGACTTTATCATTAGACTATAACACACTTTATCATTAGACTATAACACACTTTATCATTAAACAAAACACACTTTATCATTAAACAAAACACACTTTATCATTAGACTATAACACACTTTATCATTAGACTATAACACACTTTATCATTAAACAAAACACACTTTATCATTAAACAAAACACACTTTATCATTAGACTATAACACACTTTATCATTAGACTATAATACCCTTTATCATTAAACAAAACACACTTTATCATTAGACTATAACACACTTTATCATTAGAATATAACACACTTTATCATTTGACTATAACACCCTTTAGAAAACAAAATCTTCATCCACAGTTTTCAAAAGTCATTTCATCCACGTACTCACCGATACTCAGACGGACATAATTATATTATATTATATTAATTATATTTGCAATCGAAGCAGTAAAATATTTATAAGCTGCAAGCTTACTTATTTAAACACCACATTTCCTCTTGGTGTTCTTCACGGTCACCCATCCAGAAGTTCCAATTCATATTTGGGCATTTTAGTAAGTCGTTCTTCCCCTTCCCTCTTATAGAGTCCACCATGCGATTCCACTCATTTGAAGATAAATATATCGTCAAAGTAAAAATCAGCTTAGGTTCTATTAAACATTTTTTCTTTAATAAAATATTAGAAATGTAATTATCTGGCCATAAGAGCCCCAAGTGGCACAGCGGAATGTCTGCGGAATTTTACTGCTAGAAACGGTGTTTTGATAACCATGGTGGGCAGAGCAGGGATAGCCCCATGTATAGCTTTGTACTTAAACACAAAACAAATAAGCAAACTGGCCAAAAGATGATTTTACTTATTACAATAATGCATATTGTGAAGAAAGAACTGACTTCAGAATTATACATTAACTTTCTCGTCGGCTAATTAAGAAAAAAGAAATATATCAAAATTAGAGTTTTCACTTCATTGGGTTCTTCGGATAAATTATAGTTCCTGGCTGCCAAATGACGTCAAAAAGCGACCCCTATATTTTTGTATAAAAGTTACTACTCGTTCTTGATGTGAAACCATTTTTTGTCTTTAATCACATTGAATCAAATGTATTGAATTCCAATCATACTTTGTTACAGTAAATATGCAGCTTTGTATTCACACGTAGAGGACTACTCGTAAGTTCAATAACAAATTATTAATATTTGGTTATAAGTCCTTGTGAAGAAATTGTAAGATACAGTTTGGTTTGTTTTGATTGTTTGTTTTTAATTATGCGCAAAGCTACTAAAGGGCTATCCGCGCTAGCCGTCCCTAATTTAGCAGTGTAAGACTAGAGGGAAGGCAGCTAGTCATCACCACCCACCGCCAACTCTTGGGCTTACCAACGAATAGGGGGATTGACTGTCACATTATAACACCCCAACGGCTGAAAGGGCAAGTATATTTGGTGTGACGAGGTTTCGAACCCGCGACCCTTTCATTACGAGTAGAGTGTCTTAACCACCTGGCCAGTAGATGAAGAAAAGTTTACTTTCAGATAACTTAAGCCGAGATAAGAGTTATAACTTAAGCCGAGATAACAGTTATAACTTAAGCCGAGATAAGAGTTATAACTTAAGCCGAGATAAGAGTTATAACTTAAGCCGAGATAACAGTTATAAGTTAAGCCGAGATAACAGTTATAACTTAGGCCGAGATAACAGTTATAACTTAGGCAACCAAACGCTTACAACTTTAGACACTTTTGTACTAGAAGTCACTCTAATGTTTCTGTAAGCTTCACTTTATTAAACACCGCGGTTTAAGGTAGACTTTAAGTCATTGCGGTGTAAGGTAGATGTCATGGTTAAGCCACATATCAGAAGTTCTATCAACAAAGATGTGCGTTTTTTATCTGTCTGAAGCATTCTAATCCAAATTTATTAATAGCTTAGACCAATTCAAGTTCATACGTTAAGCTGTTCTAACATATGCTAGTTTAGGCTAAACCTAAATTTTCATTTTATACCATTACTTGTAAACCTAATAACACACGTTTGTGAAATTAACACTTATTCCTATTTTCGTACTGCTTTGTAAAACAAAATCAGAAATGTTTTTTTCGATCGAAAAGAAATATCGAGTGTGAGAGAAAAGATTTTATTTCGTCTAAATATGGCAAACTTTCAGCCTTCTAGTGCACAGGTTTATCAAACCACTTTGTACAAGAACTGCCTTCGTTAAGGCTTATTTCATATCTAATTAGTACACTCCTGGTAAGCTAATCTTATTTGTTAGAACCAGAGTGGATAAATCATGTCGTGTAGGTTATACCAAATCAGTTGTTTCAACCATACAAGTATAGAAACCGAAACAGGCTGTTTTTCAAATTAAACGAGCTATTTTCTTCTTCAACAGCTACAAGCGAAGTCCGGATAATGTCGTTGGACTTCCCGGACGACATAGAGTTCGGCACGGACCTCATATTGCGATGTATTTACAACTTAGAAGAAGAGAGTCTTTATTCAGTCAAGTGGTACCGTGATGATATGGAGTTCTTCCGGTTCGTGCCTCGAGATAATCCACCTAAACAGTTCTTCCCGCTCGAAGGCATTGACGTTGATGTAAGTTTATCTTTTAAATGGTACTTTTCCTTGATCTATGCTCTGCTATTAGTAGATAGTTTAAACTAGGTGGCTTGTCCCTGCATCACTGAACTATATATCTTTATAAAACACGGGGCTTTGCCTGTCATTACCGTCACTTCTAACTCGCCCTTCGTTATCTCTTCAACATTTAAAAGCATATCTGTCTATCTTACTGTTTATCTATCTATCTGTATCTCCCACGTTTTCAGTCATCAATCAACCTATCAGTTTCAACGTTTATCTTTTCATACTTAGTAAGAGCACACGACATTTTCCGTGATTTCAAAAGGCATGATGTACAGCGCCCTCTTTTGTCATTTGGAAGAACTGTATATTTTATTACCAAGGCTAGTTCCACAGATGTAATATTTGATGGTAAACAGAGGTGTTGGCTATACAAATCTAACTCAATGTTTACAGTTCTATAAAAACACTTGATATTAAACAAAGGTGTTGGTTACGAAAATAATTTTTGTGTTTAAATCTCTATACAAATGATATTTGAATAACAACTATTGTTTCTTTCAATCCTGATACATTTAGAGATTTGTAATTCACTCATGATAGGAAACAGAGTCCTTGGAATATCAAATAATTTATTATTTAATAAACATTGTCGCTGTTATTACAGAAATGTTTACAGAACCCCTAGTGGTACAAACTTTATGTTGTAACATAGATGTCGTTATGACGCTATACAAACTTTATGTTATAACATATTGTCGTTATGACGCTGTATAAACTTTATGTTATAACATATTGTCGTTATGACGCTGTATAAACTTTATGTTATAACATATTGTCGTTATGACGCTATACAAACTTTGTGTTATAACATATTGTCGTTATGACGCTGTATAAACTTTATGTTATAACATATTGTCGTTATGACGCTGTATAAACTTTATGTTATAACATATTGTCGTTATGACGCTATACAAACTTTGTGTTATAACATAGTTGTCGTTATGACGCTATACAAACTTTATGTTATAACATATTGTCGTTATGACGCTATACAAACTTTATGTTATAACATATTGTCGTTATGACGCTGTATAAACTTTATGTTATAACATATTGTCGTTATGACGCTATACACACTTTATGTTATAACATGTTGTCGTTATGACGTTATACACACTTTATGTTATAACATATTGTCGTTATAACGCTGTATAAACTTTATGTTATAACATAGATGTTGTTATGACGCTATACAAACTTTATGTTATAACATATTGTCGTTATGACGCTGTATAAACTTTACATAATAACCTAGTTATTGTCATTGTAATATCATATTTCTTGATGTAAATTTCTGCAAAACTTATAAAACAATCAATCGTTCCCATAATACTGTAAAAATTAAACATTAAAATACAGGTGATGCAACTTTCATCTAACCCAACTGTCGTTGTAATACTGGGTAAATATTGCGTCAAAACCCAACCGTCTTTGTAACTCTGAGCTAATCTTACATTAAAACCTAGTTACCGTTGTAATACTGGATACATCTTACATTATAACGAAGCTGACGTTATAATAATGGGTAAATATTACATTAAAACCCAGTTGTAATATTTAAACTCAGTTGTCTTTATGATGCTGGGTAGATCATAAATTAAAACCCAGCTGTAGCTGTAATACTTTAAAAATGTTAAATTAAACTTTAAATAGCATTTAAATCATAGTCTCGACCATAATAATGTAAAAACTACGTTATAATTAATTTTAAAAAACAATATTATATAACACTGATATTATAACCCTGCTATACTACTGTATAATTTTTACTTTAATATAGAACTATCATTTTACGAGTTTATAACCTTCATATTATAACCATGCTATATTACTGTATAATTCTTACTTCAATATACAACTATCACTCTAAGAGTTTATAACCTTCATTTTATAACCATGCTATATTACTGTATAATTCTTACTTCAATATACAACTATCACTCTAAGAGTTTATAACCTTCATTTTATAACCATGCTATATTACTGTATAGTTTTTACTTCAATATAGAACTATCACTCTAAGAGTTTATATTCATATTATAACCATGCTATATTACTGTATACTTCTTACTTCAATATAGAACTATCACTCTAAGAGTTTATAACCTTCATTTTATAACCATGCTATACTATTATATAATTCTTACTTCAATATACAGTACTAGAACAAGGGAAGGTAAATCATATTGTGAAATATAAAAATTATGTTAATTTCCATATTTATTACAACAGAAACTCGGAGAATATGTTTGAGTTTAGCTAACAGTTAATATTTTGGGTGTCTCCAGTTATTAAAATACCTGCAAACAGTTTTTCAGGTATTGTTGCACCATATTTAATCAAAGTGACCTTTGAGATTTTTCTCCACATGTCTCTGTTACACTCCCATAAAGTTTCTCCGGAATTAACTTTGGATTTATCAAATTTTTATCTTGCTATTTCTACAAAAACATCAGATAACTTTGGTGAAAAACTCACGTGTGATCAGCGAAGAACTAGATAGCCACCCGTTAAGTGAACTGTGCCGATATCAATTCGAAATTAATTCATCCATCGTGAACCGCTGATAAAATATCCAGACCAGAAAAAAACAAAAAAACTCACTATTTTTGTACGGTTTTGAAGCCTTTGTATATAGTTTATTATTTGTAATAATTTATTATAATAAACTTTATTATAAATTGTATAATTGTTTGTATATTTAAATATATTTGTATTGATAAAGAAAAGTGTGTGTCAATCTTGTTGGTAAACATCATATATTTGATATATCTTTACATTTAATTAACTTCTAAATCTAAATTACAATTTAACCTGTTTTAGGCTATGTGAAACAGTAATACATAACACATAAACTAAAGGCTCATCAGAAATAAATTATAATTGTAACACTGCTTGATAGTAGAATCCTGTACCAATAATACACAAACCACAACGTATACCGTGTACCATCAATATGTGATGATACTTGGGCTGGCCATAATTCCATTTCTTTTGTAAGTATCTCTCGTTGCTTCAACATAAAGATACCCTTCCCTCTGCTTCATGGTAGGTACAAAGTAATGAGATATGAGAGTGTTTGGGAGACATTTCAAGTCTTCAGCAATTTGTGGGACTCCAAACAGCATCACGTGATGTTTTTGTTCGAACTCTCTGCTTTAGTGACAATTCTCTATAACCCAGTTGTACCGAGAATACTGTATGAACCTTAACTATAACCCAGTTGTACTGAGAATACTATGTAATCCTTAATTATAATACAGTGGTACTGAGAATACTGTATAACTCTCAATATTTATAACCTAGTTTTCGAGGTATATACCTTACACTGTGATCTAGCTCTATCAATACGTCTATATATAAGCCTAAAAAAATCCAGTAATCGTAGGAGTACGGTACAAACCTTACATTAAAATGACGTTATCAGATTATTTTTATATTATATCACAGATGTCATAATACGACTGTATTTATACCTTACACTATAGCCCAACACTTGATATGTACTTTACAACTCAGAATACGCTATAATACCATACAGATCTTATGTTACAAACCAAAATACGCTATAATACCATACAGATCTTATGTTACAAACCAAAATACGCTATAATGCCGTATATATCCTACGTTACACCTCGATGACGCCATAATATCAGATAAGCTTTACTTTATTACTCAGATAACACTATAACATCATATAAACCTTATGTTACAACTCAGATAACACTATAATACCATATGAACCTTATGTTACAACTCAGATAACACTATAATACCATATGAACCTTATGTTACAACTCAGATAACACTATAATACCATATGAACCTTATGTTACAACTCAGATAACACTATAATACCATATGAACCTTATGTTACAACTCAGATAACGGTATAATACACTATAAACCTTATGTTACAACTCAGATAACGGTATAATACCATATAAACCTTATGTTACAACTCAGATAACACTATAATACCATATAAACCTTATGTTACAACTCAGATAATACTATAATACCATATAAACCTTATGTTACAACTCAGATAACACTATAATACCATATAAACCTTACGTTACAACTCAGATAACACTATAATACCATATGAACCTTATGTTACAACTCAGATAACACTATAATACCATATGAACCTTATGTTACAACTCAGATAACGGTATAATACCATATAAACCTTATGTTACAACTCAGATAACGGTATAATACCATATAAACCTTATGTTACAACTCAGATAACACTATAATACCATATAAACCTTATGTTACAACTCAGATAATACTATAATACCATATAAACCTTATGTTACAACTCAGATAACACTATAATACCATATAAACCTTACGTTACAACTCAGATAACACTATAATACCATATAAACCTTATGTTAAACTCAGATAACACTATAATACCATATAAACCTTACGTTACAACTCAAATAACGGTATAATACCACATAAATTTTACACGTCAGATAAAGCCATAATATCATATAAACCTTTCGTTATAACTCAGATAACGGCACAATACTATATAAACCTTACGTTACAACTTAGATAACGCCATAATACCATATAAACCTTATGTTACAACTCAGATAACACTATAATACCATATAAACCTTATGTTACAACTCAGATAACACTATAATACCATATAAACCTTATGTTACAACTCAGATAACACTATAATACCATATAAACCTTATGTTACAACTCAGATAACACTATAACACCATATAAACCTTACTTTACAACTCAGATAACACTATAATACCATATAAACCTTACGTTACAACTCAGATAACACTATAATACCATATAAACCTTATGTTACAACTCAGATAACACTATAATACCATATAAACCTTACGTTACAACTCAAATAACGGTATAATACCACATAAACCTTACAAGTCAGATAAAGCCATAATACTATGTAAACCTTACGTTACAACTGAAATGACGCTATAACACCATATATAACTTACGTTAGAACTCAGATAACGTCATAAAACCACATAAGTCGAAGACTCCTAAGGTTAAAATCCTGGTTTCGATACCCGTGAAGGGCACAGTACGTATAAAGCATTCTGTATCTAGCTTTATGTTTAACATTGAAATAATCACATCATGCGATCATATTGTAGTAATTATATTAGCCTCAAGAATACAAGTGGTTTGGGTAGCTCAAACCTTCTGTGTATTATGTAAATCTTACGGTAAGAGAGCATGTCGTCACGTGCCACACCAGAACTATTTGCCTTTCGTACACTTCACTCTAGGCTATAGGTACATAGCATTACCATATTTATATTAAACCATTTCGCAATTTTCCCCTCCTAATATTTGTCTTTTAATACCATGCTTCACGAAAGTTTGTTTTAAGATTACGCACCTTATAAGTTTCCATTGGTACTCCTAATCCTTGGAGTTTAGTAGTATGCATTTTAACACTGTTTAAGTTACAAGTTAGTTTAATACTGTTTATATTATAAGTTTGTTTTGCTACTGTTTATCCTACAAGTAAGTTTTAGTAATGTTTTTGCGATACTTTATCTTAGTTATAATTAATTTTATAAAACATCATTTAGTTCTGACAATACTCAGTAGTTTGAAAATTGACATGCGCAGATAGCCCTCGTGCAATTATGTGTGTAAAATCCAATAAAAAACCTAGAGTTTCTAGGTGATGAATTCAGGATACTAAACTAGCTATATTTATTTCTAAATCGATAATTGTAACAATCCTGTGATAAGAGGTTAATGTTAAACAAACCTTTGTGAGTTTTAATTCTAATGTTGTTCTGATAAGAGGTTAAAAACCTTTGAAACATAATAAAGAGACGTAATAATTATGAAAAGTAAAATACACCACGCTGTTTTACAATGGTGAATATAATATTTTCATATTTGTTTGTTTTTATATATTTGTATGCATTGGAGAAACGAGACCTCTAACGTAACAAAACTACAATCGAATTACTCAAATTCAGGTTTATCCCAAATCGACAGGCATAACAATGTCGGTAACGTTATGCACTGAGTTGTGGTCCGAAATGTGCATAATATTAAAGTTTTATGAAACTTTCTACAAAAAAAAAAAAACCCAACGATTTCGCTGTCAGAAAACGAGGAAGCAATGAATTTTTAAAGCACGTGATTTTCAGCTTGCGACATTTGCGTTTCATCAAAGACCAGTTGACCGTAATGAGTTTTCAGTCTTCCGTGTGTTCGTTCATCTGCGTAATAGGATGAACATGTGGTTTTAAGTCTCGGTGACTATAAAAATCTCTTTTTCCCACCAGCTGTTCACATAGTTAAACATGAGTTTTTTGAAAGATATACGACGTATCTAAAACGTCATAAGCCACGTGAGTTATACCGTTCACATGCAGAGCGAGTTATTACAAAATCAAAACATGATGATGATAAAAGATGAGGCGCGAATTGGAATAAGGAAAGATAGGCTAAATATTCGTGTTAAGATTAATGTTCCTTAGGCTGTTGAAGTCTTGCTTTTAAAGAAAACGATATATTTGTTAGTTGTTGTTGTTTTCGAGCAAAGAAACACTGGACTGCCTGCTCCCTCCACAGCGAGAATCCTTTAGCATTGTCCCATCGAATGACATGTTGTTTTAAACTGGATTAAGAATGAATAATTTCAGAGTTTATATTTTCTTGTGCACGATTTTTTGAGTTCATCACAAAACTGTATCGTGAACCACCAACGCGTTGTTTCATTTGGTCACGGGTGACCTGGAAGGTTCAGGCACACCTTGACCTCTACCTGCTTCCTTGTTTGACCACTGATTTGATTCGTGAGTGTTGGATGAAGTCCACATTACTTCTTCAATAGGCCTGGCACGGCCCGGTGATTGAGGTACTCGACTCGTTATCCGAGGATCGCGGATTCGAATCCCCGTCACACCAAACATGCTCGCCCTTTCAACCGGGAGAGGGCGTTATAATGTGACGGTTAATCCCACTATTCGTTTGTAAAAGAGCAGCTCAAGAGTTGGCGGCTGGCGGTGATGACTAGTTAGTTGCCTTCCCTCTAGTTTTGCACTGCTAAATTAGGGACGGCTAGTGCAGATAGCCCTCGTGTAGGTTTGCGCGAAATTTAATTCAAAACAAAGTTCTTCAGTAGAATACGTGTTCTTGCATGATGTCATCACGTAATTTGGACACGTGAGTGACTTTTCTGGCCGTAAATGTACAATGTCGATTTTTCAAGTCTTATGATATAAACTTTTTTTTTGTTCATAATCAATAGAAAGTTTTGTTCATATAAATAATTTCATAAATATCAATTGGAAAGGAATACTATTAATCCTATTAGCGCATAAATAAACCCCTTTTCAAATAAAATTAACATAAGGCGTCTACTACATTTACTGATGAGAGAGATACTTCTGTTCACTATCGTCACGTATGACGCAGTGGTTTTAATTTTGTAAAGATTTTTCCAGAACTAACGTATTCTGAAGCCTACCTCCTGACAACATCAGAATATTTGTATAATTAAGGAAGAACGTTGTGTTTGTGTATCTAGGAACTCTGTGTGTTTTTGTTGAATTTTGTTTACGCGTGGTTTGGTTACATATAACCTAGCTGGGCTGGCCTGAATCTGAGTGTATGTGGGTTTTATACATATTTAAGGATGTTTCGTAAACATCTTAAAATACCAGAAGGAGACATATGTGAGCCGATAAAGTTATTTGTACACTATGTTGAGAACGTGTAAATATTGTGAGTTGTAGTAGAGAGACTGATTAGATTCTTTAGCTTACCTTGACACCATTTGCTCAGTGTTAACAACTCAAACACTATCTCCACTACTGTTTAATAATGAAGGCAGGAAAGGCAGTACTGTTTAAGTTGAAGTAAACCTTAGCCACCAGGTGCTCTGCTTTACAAACAATTACCAAACAAAAGTTCCCGCTGGTACAGCGGTAAGTCTACGAATTTACAACACTAAAAACAGGGATTCGATACCCCTCGGTGGACCAGGTAGATATCCCGATGTGGCTTTACTATAAGAGAAACACACAAAACATATATGTATTTATTCTGCAATGTCTTACGGTTATTCCTCTTTAAAGGCATACGAAATACATAGACGTGTATGCATCGAGTTTTTATAACGGAGAATTTCTGATTTAAATGATATATAATGCACATATATATATACCCTGTCAGGTTATACCGTATACATGCTTTAAACATATATAAATATATATGAAATAAATAGTTCTACTGGCTTCTTGTCCTCCCTTTAGTTAAAACATGGAAATTCTACAACATTCGGACCCTAAAACGAGAGTTGAATTTGAAGCACATTTTGGAGACGTAGTTTCAAGATATTTGTAGTGTATATGGAGAAATAAGCATCTTTAGAAACTAAGAACATCTAAACATCATAATGTTGGCCAGGATTTTCACCTTCTGTGCTGTAGACCAACTTTTAAAATGTTTATTAATATGGAACCGATTTTGGCGTGCAAAAAGCCCAACAAAAATGTACTGTTGGATCGCACCACAGTAGACGCTTAGCTATGATTGGATGAGCCGAAACAGCAAGGCCTCGCCACAGTAGACAGTAGTAATAGAAGAATAATCCAGCTTATCTAAGGAAGAAGCAATGATAGGCAGACCCACAGTGAACGAATATCTTACTGAGGAAACCAGAAATGTTCACGAACGTTCAGAACAAATTGCATTTTTCGATTACATCAGACAAGTACTGCTTCTTACAATTAGTTTGGTCGTCAACAGTAAGTGTCTAATACACAAAAAAACTCTGAACCTAACCTTGTTTTACTAAATGCCTTTGAGGAGCAAATATGTTACATTTATTGTTCAATTCTCCCTGTCTCTTGCTATGTAAATAGATAGATAATTAAATTTGGTGTAGGTTCGTTTCTTATCATAATCGATTACATCAGAACACACCTTAGCATTAGTAAAACAAATAATATTTCAGTTGCTTTTAAGACCAATTCAACCAAAACACTTAATTAAGTGCTATAATTAAGATACAAAATGAAAGTCTTAGACTATCAATGTAAACTGTTAACTACCAGCTCTCTCTGGTGGCAGGTAAAGTAGTTATTACTAAATGTGAACTTAGGCCTGATTGTTCTTGTCTTAGCTAACTGTACTTACTGTTTTAACCGTTCTTTTGTGAGCTCTAGAATCATAAAATATACAAACTGGTAAGTTATTACTATGGATCATATTAAGTGCATTAAATCCATAGTTTTATAAAATAAATAAAAATTATTGGAGTTAAAGAAATCAATTATCGACATATTTGTTAGTTGGAAGACTGTGACTTCTAAAATAATTAACATTTTTAAAGAAAAGAAGTCGATTACTAAAGTCTTCGTTATTATATTATAGGGTTGTGGTTTGATAGTCTGATACAGTAAATTAAAACCTATTGAGATAAGGAAGTCTATTATCCAAGTCTTTGTTATTATATTATAGGGTTGTGGTTTGATAGTCTGATACAGTAAATTAAAACCTATTGAGATAAGGAAGTCTATTATCCAAGTCTTTGTTATTATATTATGGGGTTGTGGTTTGATAGTTTTATACAGTAAATTAAAACCTATTGAGATAAAGAAGTCTATTATCCAAGTCTTCGTTATTATATTATGGGGTTGTGGTTTGATAGTCTTATACAGTAAATTAAAACCTATTGAGATAAGGAAGTCTATTATCCAAGTCTTCGTTATTATATTATAGGGTTGTGGTTTGATAGTCTGATACAGTAAATTAAAACCTATTGAGATAAGGAAGTCTATTATCCAAGTCTTCGTTATTATATTATAGGTTTGTGGTTTGATAGTCTGATACAGTAAATTAAAACCTATTGAGATAAAGAAGTCTATTATCCAAGTCTTCGTTATCATATTATAGGGTTGTGGTTTGATAGTTTTATACAGTAAATTAAAACCTATTGAGATAAGGAAGTCTATTATCCAAGTCTTCGTTATTATATTATAGGGTTGTGGTTTGATAGTTTTATACAGTAAATTAAAACCTATTGAGATAAGGAAGTCTATTATCCAAGTCTTCGTTATTATATTATAGGGTTGTGGTTTGATAGTTTTATACAGTAAATTAAAACCTATTGAGATAAGGAAGTCTATTATCCAAGTCTTCGTTATTATATTATAGGGTTGTGGTTTGATAGTTTTATACAGTAAATTAAAACCTATTGAGATAAGGAAGTCTATTATCGAAGTCTTCGTTATCATATTATAGGGTTGTGGTTTGATAGTTTTATACAGTAAATTAAAACCTATTGAGATAAGGAAGTCTATTATCCAAGTCTTCGTTATTATATTATAGGTTTGTGGTTTGATAGTCTGATACAGTAAATTAAAACCTATTGAGATAAAGAAGTCTATTATCCAAGTCTTCGTTATCATATTATAGGGTTGTGGTTTGATAGTTTTATACAGTAAATTAAAACCTATTGAGATAAGGAAGTCTATTATCCAAGTCTTCGTTATTATTTTCAATAGAGATAGAGAAAAGTTTATTGGAAAAGCTAGATGTAGATAGAGCAATGTTTTAATGTGGATTAATACAAAACTCCTGTAAATTGAGAAGAACTGAATCTTATCTTATTAATTAAAATATTGGTATATCCTGAAGGTTTTTATAACACTAGTTTTAATACCAACATTTATATACGTGCTTACAATTATACCTTGAAATATTACTCAATTTTTTAAAGTAGCAAGAGAAACTTTGAAAAAATAGTTACACCATAACCGTTTTTTTAATAATGACATATGCCTAGAATTTGTCAACCAGGCCTAGCGTCAACTAGTGTTTATTGTCTGTGATCAGCTTGTTTCCATACATCTGTGACGACACTTTCAGTAGTGAGCATTTCATCAAATCTTAAACAATATTTCTCTCACACATATCTGTGAAAACTATAAGTTACGACGTGATAATTTGCCAGTAGCGTTGTGTTTTTTGTAGGTATCTTTCTTTAGGCTCTAGTTCTATTATTCAAGCACAAAATTATTAGTTTCATTAATAAAGCTTGCAAATATCCTTTATACGCAGAGCTACCCAGTTATATCACCGCGGAAGAATCGAACTCTGGATTTTAGATTTATACCTCAAAATTCTCAACAAGTTCTTGGAGGATTGAAATATCGAATCACGAAATTTTTCTTCATGGTCTAAAGATAAGAAAAAATACAAAGAGTAACATGAACTTTCTGAAAATACACTTTAACGACGTGGCTACAGGGCATATAATAAACAGAAACTTGTCCTACACTGTCTGTACCACACTGTTTTTTATTGTGTTTACAAATGCTGTTTCAGTAAAGTTTTATTACGTTTCTACTAATATTATGTCACGTCGCGAAGAGACTTCTCTGGTTTTACAATGAAGAAACACGATATATTAAATTTCTTTGCGGTTCGACATTGATTCAAATACTGGTAGAAAATAAGTCTAGGTGTAAACATAGAACTGGTGAGTTTGTTTGTTTGTAATTCAGCATTAAGCTACCCAATGTACTATCTGTGCTCCACATTGTAAGTCCTCAGACATACGATGGGCCGGCCACAAAGGGAGAAGAAGTGAGGACCACATAGCCTAGAACTTTGCCAAGTGGTACAGACACATGGTTTGTAAAACCATCATCATGAATATAGTTGCACGGCAATCCTGAAACTGTACTTGCTCGTCACGTGATGCCATTCATATATCATCTGCAGCAAGACAGTTAAAAGTCGAATAAGAACAAAAATGTCATATCTAACACCACTTGTATCGGGCTGCTCGCCAGCAAATTCCGAACCTTGTCCGAAGTCTGATGTTTAAATGGACAGAGGATGTTTGAACATCGAATGTGAGTTTCGCGATGATGAGAAACCCAGTTAAAATAAAAATGTATCTCAGGGCGGCTGGTATGGGGTATTGACAATTTTACTAATGAAACAGAGAATAACGTTTCGACCTTCCTATGTCATCTTCAGGTTACCATCTTTTAACAACGTTTCGACCTCTGCTTTATTAGTAAAAGTGTTAATACCTCTACAGTCGTCCTTAGATAATTTTTAAAGTGACTTCGTTCACACGACTGTAGTACTGAGATGAAACATGCAGCGCCACATATCGTTGTTTTTTGTACAGAAGGAAACATGCAGCGCCACATATCGTTGTTTTTTGTACATAAGGAAACATGCAGCGCCGCATATCGTTATTTTCCTTAATTGATTTTACGCACATGCACCAACTAGTAAAAATGTAGTCCGCAAAGTTTCCTCCACATCTCATCCATGTGTATCTACCAAAAATATTTATTGACAACCCTATACACATACCCCATACTGGGACCAACATATCGGTTACTTCTGGAGGTTGACAATTTTGAAACATATCTTACGTAAACGTCGAGGAAAGTTGTAAATGAAACTGACAATGGCGTTTCTTTTTAGAATCTTATTTTTGTACGTCACGAACAAAGGTTTAATAAATGTAATAGAAAACGGACTGCTTGTTCATGTAACATGCTGTGTTCTATAAGGTAAGGACTACTCGTCCATGTAACATGCTGTGTTATATAAAGTAAGGACTACTCGTCCATGTAACATGCTGTGTTCTATAAGGTAAGGACTACTCGTCCATGTAACATGCTGTGTTATATAAAGTAAGGACTACTCGTCCATGTATCCTTGTGTAATCATGTATTCTGTAAAGTAAGGACTACTCGTTCATGTAACATGCTGTGTTCTATAAGGTAAGGACTACTCGTTCATGTAACATGCTGTGTTCTATAAAGTAAGGACTACTCGTCCATGTATTCTTGTGTAATCATGTGTTCTGTAAAGTAAGGACTACTCGTCCATGTATTCTTGTGTAATCATGTGTTCTGTAAAGTAAGGACTACTTGTTCTTGTAACATGCTGTGTTCTATAAAGTAAGGACTGCTTGTTCTTGTAACATGCTGTGTTCTATAAAGTAAGGACTGCTTGTTCATGTAACATGCTGTGTTCTATAAAGTAAGGACTGCTTGTTCATGTAACGTGCTGTGTTCTATAAAGTAAGAACTACTTGTTCATATAACATGCTGTGTTCTATAAAACATGCTGTGTTCTATAAAGTAAGGACTACTTGTTCATGTAACATGCTGTGTTCTATAAAGTAAGGACTACTTGTTCATATAACATGCTGTGTTCTATAAAGTAAGGACTGCTTGTTCATGTAACTTGTTCTAACATAAAGTAAGGACTGCTTGTTCATGTAACATGCTGTGTTCTATAAAGTAAGGACTGCTTGTTCATGTAACATGATGTGTTCTATAAAGTAAGGACTACTCGTCCATGCTGTGTTCTATAAAGTAAGGACTGCTTGTTCATGTAACATGTTCTGTGTTCTATAAAGTAAGGACTACTTGTTCATGTAACATGCTGTGTTCTATAAAGTAAGGACTGCTTGTTCATGTAACATGCTGTGTTCTATAAAGTAAGGACTGCTTGTTCATGTAACATGCTGTGTTCTATAAAGTAAGGACTGCTTGTTCATGTAACTTGCTGTAACATGCTGTGTTCTATAAAGTAAGGACTGCTTGTTCATGTAACATGCTGTGTTCTATAAAGTAGGACTGCTTGTTCATGACTGTGTTCTATAAAGTGTCTTGTGTAACATGCTGTGTTCTATAAAGTAAGGACTACTTGTTCATGTAACATGCTGTGTTCTATAAAGTAAGGACTACTTGTTCATGTAACATGCTGTGTTCTATAAAGTAAGGACTACTTGTTCATATAACATGCTGTGTTCTATAAAGTAAGGACTGCTTGTTCATGTAACATGCTGTGTTCTATAAAGTAAGGATTGCTTGTTCATGTAACATGCTGTGTTCTATAAAGTAAGGACTGCTTGTTCATGTAACATGCTGTGTTCTATAAAGTAAGGACTGCTTGTTCATGTAACATGCTGTGTTCTATAAAGTAAGGACTGCTTGTTCATGTAACATGCTGTGTTCTATAAAGTAAGGACTGCTTGTTCATGTAACATGCTGTGTTCTATAAAGTAAGGACTACTCGTCCATGTATCCTTGTGTAATAATGTGTTCTGTAAAGTAAGGACTACTCGTTCATGTAACATGCTGTGTTCTATAAGGTAAGGACTACTCGTTCAACATGCTGTGTTCTATAAAGTAAGGACTACTCGTCCATGTATCCTTGTGTAATCATGTGTTCTGTAAAGTAAGGACTACTCGTTCAACATGCTGTGTTCTATAAAGTAAGGACTACTCGTCCATGTATCCTTGTGTAATCATGTGTTCTGTAAAGTAAGGACTACTCGTTCATGTAACATGCTGTGTTCTATAAAGTAAGGACTACTTGTTCATATAACATGCTGTGTTCTATAAAGTAAGGACTACTTGTTCCCGTAACATGCTGTGTTCTATAAAGTAAGAACTACTTGTTCATATAACATGCTGTGTTCCATAAAGTAAGGACTACTTGTTCATATAACATGCTGTGTTCTGTAAAGTAAGGACTACTTATTCATGTAACATGCTGTGTTCTATAAAGTAAGGACTACTTGTTCTTGTAACATGCTGTGTTCTATAAAGTAAGGACTGCTTGTTCTTGTAACATGCTGTGTTCTATAAAGTAAGGACTGCTTGTTCATGTAACATGCTGTGTTCTATAAAGTAAGGACTGCTTGTTCATGTAACATGCTGTGTTCTATAAAGTAAGGACTACTTGTTCATATAACATGCTGTGTTCTGTAAAGTAAGGACTACTTATTCATGTAACATGCTGTGTTCTATAAAGTAAGGACTACTTGTTCTTGTAACATGCTGTGTTCTATAAAGTAAGGACTGCTTGTTCATGTAACATGCTGTGTTCTATAAAGTAAGGACTGCTTGTTCATGTAACATGCTGTGTTCTATAAAGTAAGGACTGCTTGTTCATGTAACATGCTGTGTTCTATAAAGTAAGGACTGCTTGTTCATGTAACATGCTGTGTTCTATAAAGTAAGGACTGCTTGTTCATGTAACATGCTGTGTTCTATAAAGTAAGGACTACTTGTTCATATAACATGCTGTGTTCTATAAAGTAAGGACTACTTGTTCATGTAACATGCTGTGTTCTATAAAGTAAGGACTGCTTGTTCATGTAACATGCTGTGTTCTATAAAGTAAGGACTGCTTGTTCATGTAACATGCTGTGTTCTATAAAGTAAGGACTGCTTGTTCATGTATCATGCTGTGTTCTATAAAGTAAGGACTGCTTGTTCATGTAACATGCTGTGTTCTATAAAGTAAGGACTGCTTGTTCATGTAACATGCTGTGTTCTATAAAGTAAGGACTACTTGTTCATATAACATGCTGTGTTCTATAAAGTAAGGACTACTTGTTCTCGTAACATGCTGTGTTCTATAAAGTAAGGACTATTTGTTCATATAACATGCTGTGTTCTATAAAGTAAGGACTGCTTGTTCATGTAACATGCTGTGTTCTATAAAGTAAGGACTGCTTGTTCATGTAACATGCTGTGTTCTATAAAGTAAGGACTGCTTGTTCATGTATCATGCTGTGTTCTATAAAGTAAGGACTGCTTGTTCATGTAACATGCTGTGTTCTATAAAGTAAGGACTGCTTGTTCATGTAACATGCTGTGTTCTATAAAGTAAGGACTGCTTGTTCATGTAACATGCTGTGTTCTATAAGTTAAGCAAGATATTTATTACTGATTCATGTATGAAAGTAACATAAAAGTTCGTTGTTTTGGTTTTAATTAATTCATCGTGATGAAAACTTTACGTCCACTCTTGATGTTATGACAAACATCAGAACTAAATACTTCTACTCTTGATGTTATGACAAACATCAGAACTAAATACTTCCACTCTTGATGTTATGACAAACATCAGAACTAAATACTTCCACTCTTGATGTTATGACAAACATCAGAACTAAATACTTCTACTCTTGTTGTTATGACAAACATCAGAACTAAATACTTCCACTCTTGTTGTTATGACAAACATCAGAACTAAATACTTCCACTCTTGATGTTATGACAAACATCAGAACTAAATACTTCTACTCTTGTTGTTATGACAAACATCAGAACTAAATACTTCCACTCTTGTTGTTATGACAAACATCAGAACTAAATACTTCCACTCTTGATGTTATGACAAACATCAGAACTAAATACTTCCTCTCTTGATGTTATGACAAACATCAGAACTAAATACTTCCACTCTTGATGTTATGACAAACATCAGAACTAAGTGTCACATCAGAAACTGGTGAGAGTTCCCTTCTCTCAGTACTGGCGGTAAAGCAGTGTCGGTGCTACTTCTAACTTATTGATGACAATTACTGTAGAATGAAACTTCACAACCAGATCTTAGAAGTCTGCGATACACCTGGGGCCTTAAAACTGTCAGAGGTGCCGAAAGTGATAGAACTTATTAAACGATGGCTTTCATCCACTACTATTGAATAATTGTCAGCTGTTTTATTATTACTAGGCTTAGAACTGCTCAAATAGCTGTAAAAAAAGGTCAGATGGTAGAATTTTTATATTTTCAGTTCTCACCTTTGACATTTTTCAGGTTCTACTTAAGGCTATGACCCAAAGGTCATAACAGAACATGCAGAAGGACTTGTTGTTTTTTAAAGAACCGATTAAGTACAAGTCTATTGTTCATGAATATTTAGACGATTTCTTTTAAAAATTCATTCCTTAGGCCTATATTACAATTTTTTCTGTCTTTTTCAAACCATGCGGAATTTTGATAGAGGGCTTTACGACACTGTTAAAACAAACACCGACGTACGTGTGATATACACCAGGCTTGAAGTTTGATCTGCAGGTTGAATAATTTAATATTTATGCATAATATAAAGACAATACAGTTGATATAAATAAAATATACTTTTTGCTCTTGTATCAAAGATATTATAACTGAAATACGGTTATTTGTATCCGTTTAAGACAAGAACATGTTGTTTTTCTTCGTTCTTAGTAACGTTTCAGCAAATAACACTTTAAAACTGGAAATGACTGTTTTTATATAGAATGGAAGAGTTGCTGCCCAGCTTACTACCATTCAAACAAGTTCCTGTATCATAATCAAAATACAGTAAATACATCACGCTCTTGTATCACAATTCATGTACAATACATTCAGCAAGCCATGTATAATAATTAAAATACAATCAATACAGTAAGTCCTCTATCATAATTAAAATACATTAAATTCAGCGAGCTCTTGTATCATAAACAATACACAGTAAATACAGTGAGCTCTTGTATCATAATTAAAATACAGGAAATACGGCAAGCCCTGTATCATAATTAAAATACAGTAAATACATGAAGGCCTATATCATAACTGAATTACAGTAAATACAACAAACCCTGTATCATAATTTGCCATTCGGGAGAATATGGTGATTGTGAGAAACGACTTGTCTATTTTACTTTGTTTTTATTTTATTTTCACAAATCTCTATAAAACATAAACATACTACATCTCCAATGTCTTCATCTTTCTTACGACCCACTTTCAAAAGTAACGACGCTATTCTATGAAAATATAACAAAAACAACTGATTTTCTTTCATAACACACAACTTACTTTTCTTCTATTAAATAAGCAATGCTTTATCCAAATATAGGCCTAGCATGGCCAGGTGGGTTAAGGCACTCGACTCGTAATCTGAGGATCGCGGGTTCGAATCCTCGTTGCACTAAGCATACTTGCCCCTTCAGCCGTGGGGGCGTTATAATGTGACGGTCAATTCCACTATTCGTTGGTAAAAGGGTAGCCCAAGAGTTGGCGGTGGGTAGTGATGACTAGCTGCCTTTCCTATAGTCTTACACTGCTAAACTAGGGACGGCTAGCACAGATAGCTCTCATATAGCTTCGCGCGAAATTCAAAAAACAAAACAAACTTATCCAATTAAGAGAACAAGATAAATATATCATAATAAAAAAAGGACGGGATACATCTGCCACGAGAATTCTTTGAGATGGATAATGCTTTCATTCATTCTTATTTTGAATGATAATTTTAGTAAACATTCGATCACTCTTAAGTGTAGAATATTAACTCGAGGGTGTCAATTATTTGTTTGTACTTATCACTGAGGAGAAACAGTATCTTTTTTACAGTATTGTTACTCAGTGTGTAGAGCTTTGGTTACATAAAAACAACTTGTACATATTGCTAACAATGTCTATCATATACATCCAGTTTCGACAGTTTTGTGTGTCGAAGCTTGAAAGTATTTTAGTATATTTGTTGTGGTTAAACTCAACAACGTGATTATTATTCAATTTCTTTGATTTTAATGGAAAATTCTATCAATTTTTTTTTCCCTACTTGGTAACTCTAGAATATGTTTTAACCTCCATTCTTGTTGAAAGTAGTACATAATTGTCATGTTTATGGACAATAATGTATAACCGTTTTACTTGTGAATATTAACATATATAATCGTTATATTGATGAGGTGTAATATATAGCCACCACATTCTTCCGAGGTCAAAGTATAATTACCATACTATTTAATATTACCACTATATTTTGTATCAATAGATTAAAAGTACCATATTTAAAGACAGCAGGATACGACCGACATTTCTATGGCAATACTCAAGGTACGTTAGTTCCAAAAATTATAGTTTCTAATATGTAGTTTGAAACTTCATTTAATGTAAAAACTGATTAGCTAAAGCGGAAAGGAAAGTGATTAATTGCAGAACCAAATCAAAATCCTGAGACACATCCATGACCTCTGATGACCTTTGAACCTTTTTGTTGAGTAATTTTGGGGTCTCTCGTTTTATCTGTATAATTTCATGGTTTTTTTCTTTTCACCTTACAACTTCAATTCCATTCAGGTATTCAATTTTTTTAATAAATTAAAAACAAACTTTTATCATGTTTCGTTATTAATATTCACCATGGAAGCAGCGTAGTTTTATAACATTAAAATTGGTGCTATAGAGTAATCTAAATGAAGCAGGTTACTTGCACATTTGTTTATCATTATGGGCATTCCCCATTACTATTTATTATAATTTTGTTAATTGTCACAATATGTTTACCAGCAAAGAGGTTTAATACGTTATTTCTGATTTCACGTCTTTCGAGTCCATGTTACCACATTAAGTTATGTCCCATTTAATAACCCTGGATCTAAACACTAGATCTGTAGTGTAGTTTTTATTAGAAAAGGCTCCATTGTAATACTGTCGTTCCCAAAGCTCACTACTAGTCCCTGTTTGCTTTCCATAATCTGCCTAATGTAAGAGAATGATGATTTCTTAGTGCTTGTTTCAATAGTCTGATTACAAAATAAAACATAAAAAATTCTTAAGCGACTTGACCAATGTGAATACCGATTTTATTGTCCAGCGACTTCAGGTATTCAATTATTGACTAGCTGTGTCGGCAAAGTAACTTGCTTACGCGTTAGTTTCGTTGAATTTTAAACAGAGTTCCTTCTTTATTATATTTTTTTACTGTTGCCTGGGTACATGGGCGGGTTTTGACATTAAATTTTGGTTTCGTAGATCCTCAGCTGTTACAAGACATTGCACTTTGCTTTCCATGGCTGTCGTATAATTTGTCATGAATCTTTTTCTAAATGGTTCTGGTACCCCAAGATGATCTATAGTTATTTATTTCTAAACCCACCAAGTTACCTATTTTTGAAATTCTATATTCCCAATCTGAACTGATTTATATTTTCTGAGTGTACGGATATTTTCAGTGGACTCACGCTATTTATGAATGCCAAACAAAATATAGACCTGATATAAAAATATATATATGTACCGTTCTACAAATACTTTCTATTGGACATAGTTGTCACGTGATTTGCAGGTTTGCATGTTTAAAGTAATTTGAATATAATGTACTCAATGCTCTTATTTATATTAACTATAAGCTACGACACAATGAATATTTTATCAATATTTGTATTTTTTATAACCATCCATCGCCAACTTTTGGGCTACTCTTTTACCAACGAATAGTGAGATTGACCGTCACACGATAACGCCCCCACTGCTGAGAGGGCGAGTATGTTTGGTGCGACGGGGATTCGAACCCGCGACCCTCAGATTACGAGTCGAATGCCTTAACCAGCCTGGCGATGCCGAGTCGTCATGATTCAGTAAACTTGTAAGTTGTAACGGAACACGACAAACTAACATGAAAGATGTTCATCCAGCATATACGTCCTTAAATTTCTTTAATGTGAAAAACGATTGATATGATTTGTGGTTTTCTGTTTCCAAACTTTGTGTTTTAACACACAGCATGTCAATCTATTGGAAATCAGTAATCTTTGTTTCTCTTTCCCTCGTGTATCATCATCATGTATCCATAGCTGTCATCCATGGTCTACCACAAAAAGTGAGGTTTGTATTCTAGATTAAAGAGTCCCTATCCTCCCTCTTTGTGAGGGCTGGGCGTGGCTCAGTGATACGTAGACCCCAAGCTTAAGATGTGTTCTTGATAAATATACCAAGTACTTTCAACTAGGGAAGAGTTATTAAAATGATTCCCAATTGTGGTGTTCATTTTTAAAGAACCAAGAAAGATGGTATTGAGTTGAATGATATTGGTTCACTGCCTTCTCTGGATTAAAGTGATAAATGGTTATTGTGCACCTTAGGGCCGTTTAGACAATAATCTAAGAAAATATTCTACCCTTATGAACAATCATTTAACTTTATGGCATTTTTGTTTTCAAGACATATAACGCTAAAAACTGGGTCTCGATACCCGTCATGGTCACAGCGTAAATGATACAAAAGGACATCTTTTAAAACATTAGTTTCAAGCTTATCGTTCACCTAAAGAAATGGATTTCTAAATCCAGAGCATTCTGAAAGTACATACTACCTTTGGATTATAATACATCAATCCTCAAAATATACAGTGTATCCTTCAGCTATTACCACTAATATCTGGTAGAGGAAAAGCCAGATTTTCCCTATTGAAATCACACATATCTGATTTTCCAATTTGAAAGTTCACCGTTTTGCACATTTTAACTTCTTCTTTCTTACACATTTCGTCAGATTTTACGTGATCTTAATTTAGTGTGTCGTTATTTTTTCCTCAGCTATTATTACCAAAATTCTCTCTTGTATCACATACAACCAAGCCACCAGAGACACCTAGTGATGAAGTATAGCTTTTCCTTTTTTAAACTACTGACTTGAACTAAGGTGACGAGTTAGCAACACCTGTCGCCACCACGGCTTAGCCCGACTGTGAAACTAATAACGAAATTGACTGTCACTTTTACAGCGAAAAGACAGTTAAAAGTGAGAAGCGTGTTGAGTGTTATTACAGGCGAACCTTGGACCTCATGATCTACAGCCCGAGACATTAGTCACTAAGAAGAATAATCATTCATTTATTGCATTTTGTTGTTGTATAAAGTTGATATGCATTGAAGTCAACAACTACGAACATTATTGATTTGTTTGCCTTGTTTTTAACCTTACAGGTCGAGAATGGTCATAATAGCGATTAACACTTGTCTGAAAAGGTTAATAGGTGGTGGTAAAATTTGCTACTAATAAAGTAGCGATACCAAGTGAGAAAATGTACATAGTTTATTTCAATTGCTTAGTATTTAATGTTCTCATTAAAACTTAAGTAAGAACAATACTTCTGAGTTGTGACTCCTTGTTATTCTACGTCTAATATAAAAACTGTAATTAGCAGCATTTTTAAAAAATATATCTATTATAAAGTGTAATGTCATTTTCACATCAATTATCCTTTCGCAAATAGAAAGGTCAAGTCAGTTAACCTACTGTAAATATGGAGGTCATTGTAAGGTCGTTCTTCCTTTCAGTGTTACAATCGTCTGTTTAGATGGTGTGTACTTGTTACCAGAGACCTCGCTGAATGCAGAACCATAAAAAAGACTTTGGCTTTTGTTAACTGCTCACGAACAACATAACGTAAATATCCAACTTGTGTTATTACTCCACAACAATCGAATGTGTTATGTTATTGTTTTGTAACTTAACAATCTAGTTTTTCTTCATGAAACATCTAAACTTAGAAAGTAGAAACTTGAGAAAAACACAACTGATTTTGTTTGTTTCTCTCACTCTTGTTAAAATATCTCCTGGAGGTGTTTGATCATCGGAAGAGCAGTTCCGGCCGAACTGTGACGAACATTTCCTCTTCACGAGGTGTGGATGACAAGACATAAAACCCTTAAAGGCTTTTAGTTAGTTGATGTCGTTACATTATATCTAAACCAACACACTTTATAAAAAACATGTTTTTTATTCGTGTCATCTATTGGAATTAACTATTACTTACGTTGTGTTTTAGGACTTTGTCGTAAGCATCCTTACAACAATAGAACATCTATTGTTGAGCATATTGTACTAAATTAGAGTAGCGGTTTAATATGATATTGTGTGATATATGTATATATCATAGTTTTATGTCAGTAATACTTTAGATTTCGATTTATTTAAAGTTTTCCTTTATTAGAGAAACACAAATAAAGGGATCGCTGTTGTAACCAGTTTTCTCTAACGGATTATTTAAAAAGTATACATTTTGGTATAATTCAAAAACATCTTCACGTCTATTTTTAATATCTCATTTTGAATGATAACGAAACGATTTCTTATTTTAGTCCAAATGCGTTGAAACCACATTGATTGAAATGTCAAAACCTCAAAGTCTCAAACTGGCTAAAACTCTGAAAGGATTAGAAACGTCGCTCGTGTTTTAAAAAAATCAATGAATTGTTAGAACAGTGCACAAAAACTTTATTTAAAAACTGGGATATTGATGGCTAGTTAAATTCTTATATTTACAGATTTTGTAGAAAATAATTTTCGACTAATTTCGGATCGTTTGTTTATTGGTGGTTAAAACGTTTACTAAAATTTACTAAAACCTGATTGGATAAAAAGCAAGCGATTACCGCTCCCTTTGTGAAAACCAGGTCCACGGCTGGCCACAAAAAAGATATCGATATACTACTGACATTGATTGAGTGAGTGTACTGATCTTGTATTGATAAAACAATGTTAATATAGGAAAAGTAGAAAATGGCCTTAGGTAAATGCACTCGACGTAGGTGTAGATGCAGCACTTTAGGCCCAAAGGTCAATATGGTATGAGAAACAGATGGGAAACAGCCACAGAGCAAATTAAAGAAAGAAAAAAGGAAGGACTGGTTACAACATTCCATTAGAAGATGATAAACATGAAATGTCCAGCTGAACTTCTGAGAATCCCTTGGATATTGTGAGCAGAAGAAACAACACCAGATCATCCAAGAATTGAAATGTGAAAGGAAGACATTGTTGTAGTGCTCCAATACTGGGAGGGAACAATGTCCTTTAATTCGCAGTTCTTTGGTATCGAGTCTAGAGTGACATCAAACTTTCCAAATGAAGATGCTGGACAGAAGGCATCAAGTTTCACTGCTCTTGACAAGAATAATCGATTACTTACGTTCTGCATGACTGTATTAAGGATTCTATACACGATGTTACTCCCAGGAGAACCAGATGGTCTTATGAACGTGATTAGAAAAGACATTTGTAAGAAATCTGATGATACAAAACTATTCTGATCTTCCCAACATGTACAACAAGCTTCATCAGAGAAATGTATTTAAAGACAAGTTGTACTTGTACTGCTATGTTTGTTGATGAAATTCAAAGTTAGAGAGACTGAAGATTGGGGACAAGCTTTTAAAACAGCTAGATGGCACTTTTATGAACTGAAGTCTGGGTTTCACCTAGAACCAAAAGTAAGATATGTATACCATTACTGTAAGTGAGCTGTACTGAAAGCTGTACAGCAGTATTTGTCAAAGTGATGGTAATTGTGAAAATTACTGTGAAAATAGGAACAAACAGCCAAGAACACAACAAACTGTTTCTGATCTCAGTCAAGTCAACAACACTACAAGTACATCTCCTAAGTTTACTTCTGTGTACAGTAGGAATCAAAAAATTTACAAAAATTTCACTAACTCTAACAAGTCAACAACATCACACGTACTTCTCTGAGTTTACTACTGTGTACTGTGGGAGTCAAAAACTTACAACAGTTTCATGAATCTGACAAAACAACAACACAACATGTTCATCTCCTAAGTTTACTACTGTTTACTGTAGAAATCAAATACTAGGTATTCCCTTGTTTAAGTTTTTAATATGGTGATATTACCAGCTATTCTCTCGTCATGAGGTGTTACTCTACTGACATTATCAGCTATTCTCTCGTCGTGAGGTATTACTGTACTAACAATACTAGCTATTCTCTCGTTAAGAGGTGTTACTATACTGATATTACTAGCTATTCTCTAGTCGTGAAGTGTTACTATACTTACATTACAAGCTATTCTTTCGTTGTGAGGTGATCCTATACTAACATTACTAGCTATATTCTCGTCGTCAGGTGTTACTATACAAACATTACCAGCTATTCTCTTATCGTGAAGTGATAATATAGTGACATAACTAGCTATTCCTTCGTCGTGAAGTGTTACTATACTGACATTACCAGCTTTTCTCTCGTCGTGATGTGTTACTATACTGACATTACTTGCTATTCTCTCGTAATTACGTGTTGCCATACTGACATTAGTAGTTATTCTCTCGTCGTCAGGTGTTACTATACAAACATTACTTCCTATTTTCTAATAGTGAAGTGTTAATATAGTGACATTACAAGCTATTCTCTCGTCGTGAAGTGATACTATACTGACATTAAAAGATATTTTCTCATCGTGAAGTGTTACTATACTGACATTACAAACTATTTTCTCGTTGTGAGGTGTTACTATACTAATATTACTAGCTATGCCCTGGTCGTGAAGTGCTACTATACTGACATTACTAGCTATTCTCTCGTCGTGAGGTGTTACTATAATAAGATTACTAGCTCTTCTCCCGTAGTAACGTATTGCAATACTAACATTAGAAGGTATTTTCTCGTCGTAAAGTGTTACTACACTGACATTACTAGCTATTCTCTCGTTGTGAGGTGTTACTATACTGACATCACAAACTATTCTCTCGTTGTGAGGTGCTACTATACTAATATTACTAGCTCTTCTATCGTCGTTAGGTGTTACTATACTAACAACACTAGATATTCTCTCGATGTGAGGTGTTACTATACTGACATTACTAGCTATTCTCTCGTTGTGAAGTGTTACTATACTAAAAATACTAGCTATTCTCTTGTCGTGAAGGGATACTATACTAACATTACTAGCTATTCTCTCGTCGTAATGTGGTACTATACTGACATTACTAGCTATTCTCTTATGGTGAAGTGTTAATATAGTGACATTACAAGCTATTCTATCGTCGTGTAGTGTTACTATACTGACTTTACTAGCTATTCTCTCATTGAGAGTAGTTATTATACTTACATAACTAGCTATTCTCTCGTCGTAATGTGTTACTATACTGACAATACAAGCTATTCTATCGTCGTGTAGTGTTACTATACTGACTTTACTAGCTATTCTCTCATTGAGAGTAGTTATTATACTTACATAACTAGCTATTTTCTTGTCGTGAAGTGTTACTATACTGACATTACTAGCTATTCTCTCGTCGTCATGTGTTACTATACTGACATTACTAGCTATTCTCTCGTCGTGAAGTTTACTATACTAATATTACCAGCTATTCTTTCGTCGTGATGTGTTACTATACTGACATAACTAGCTATTTTCTCGTTGTGACATGTTATTATACTGACATTACTAACAATTCTCTCGTCGTGAAGTGTTACTATACTGACATTACTAGCTATTCTCTCGTCGTGAGGTTTTACTATAACAAGATTACTAGCTCTTCTCCCGTAGTAACGTATCGCAATACTAACATTAGAAGATATTTTCTCGTCGTAAAGTGTTACTACACTGACATTACTAGCTATTATCTCGTTGTGAGGTGTTACTACACCGACATAACTAGCTATTGTCTCGTCGTGAAGTGTTACTATACTGACATTTAGATATTTTCTCATCGTGAGGTGTTACTATACTGACATTACAAACTATTCTCTCAATGTGAGGTGCTACTATACTAATATTACTAGATCTTCTATCGTCGTTAGGTGTTACTATACTAACAATACTAGATATTCTCTCGATGTGAGGTGTTACTATACTAACAATACTAGCTATTTTCTAGTCGTAAAGTGTTACTAAACTGACATAACTCGCTATTCTCTCGGTGTTAGGTGTCATTATACTAAAATTACGAGCTATTCTCTCGTGGTGAAGTGTTGCTATACAAACATTATTAATTATTCTTTTGTGATGAGGTGTTACTATACTATCATTACCTGCTATTAACTCGTCGTGGAGAGTTAGTATACTGAAATTACTAGCTATTCTCTCGTCATGAGGTGTTACTATACTGACATTTCTAGCTATTCTCCCGTCGTGAGGTGTTACAATATTAAAATTACTAGCTATTCTCTCGTCGTGAGGTGTTACTATACTGACATTACTCGCTATTTTCTCGTCGTGAAGTGTTACTATAATAACATTACTTGCTATTTTTTCGTTGTGAGGTGATACTATACTGAAATTAATAGCTATTTTCTCGTCGTGAAGTGTTAATATAGTGACATTACTAGCTGTTCTCTCGTCGTGAGGTGCTACTATACTGACATTACCAGCTATTCTCTATTCGTGAAATGTTACTATACTGATATTACTAGCTATTCTATCGACATGAGGTGTTACTATACTGACATTACAAGCTATTCTCTCGTCGTGAAGTGTTGCTATTCTAACATTACTAGCTATTCACTCGTTGTGAAAGGTTACTATACTTACATTACTCGCTATTCTCTCGTTGTGAGATGTTAATATACTAACATTACAAGCTATTCTTTCGTTGTGACGTGTAACTATCTGACACAACTAGCTGTTCTCTCGTTGTGAGGTGTTACTATACTTACATTACTAGCTATTCTCTCGTCGTGAAGTTTTATTATACTGACATTACTAGGTATTCTCTCGTGGTAAAGTGTTACTATACTAATTTTACGAGCTATTCTATTGTGGTAAGGTGTTACTATATTAATATTACAAGCTGTTCTCTCGTCGTGAGGTGTCACTATACTAAAATTACTAGCTATTCTCTTATTGTGAGGTGCTTCTATACTAACATTACTAGCTATTCTATCATCGTTAAGTGTTACTATACTGACATTACTCGCTATTGTCTCGTCATGAGGTGTTACTATACTCAAATCCTCGCTATTCTCTCGTCGTGATGTGTTACTATAGTGACATTACCGGTTCTTCTCTCGTCGTGAGATGTTACTATACTGATATTAGTAGCTATTCTCTCGTCGTGACGTGTTACAATACTGACATTAGTGGCTATTCTCTCGTTACTATATTTACATTACTAGCTATTCTTTTGTTGTAATGTGTTACTATACTGACATTACTAGCTATTCTCTCGTTACTATATTTACATTACTAGCTATTCTTTTATTGTAATGTGTTACTATACTGACATTACTAGCTATTCTTTCGTCGTGAAGAGTTACTATATTGACATTACTGGCTATTCTCTCGTTCTGAGGTGTTACTACACTCACATTACTAGCTATTCTCTCGTCGTGAAGTGTTACTATACTGACATATCCAGTTATACTCTCGGTGTGAAGTGTCACTATACTTACATTACTAGCTATTGTCTTGTCATGAGGTGTTACTATACTAACATTACTCACTATTCTCTCGTCGTGAGGTGTGACTATACTATAATTAATAGCTGTTCTCTCGTCATGAGGTGATACTATACTAACATTACTCGCTATTCACTCGTCGTGAAGTGTGACTATAATGACATTACTAGCTATTCTTTTGTTACGAGGTGATACTATACTGACATTACTAGGTATTCTCTCGTCGTGAAGTGTTAATATATTGACATTACCAGCTCTTCTCTCGTCGTGAGGTGTTAAAATACTAATATTACTAGTTATTCTCCCGTCGTGAAGTGTTGCTATAGAAACATTACTAATTATTTTCTCGTGATGAGGTGTTACTATACTGACATTACTGGCTATTCTCTCGTTACTATACCGACATTTCTAGCTATTCTCTAGTCGTGAGGTGCTAGTATACACTAAAATTAGAAGCAATACAAACATCGTCTTGTTTGCTATACAAACTTTACTAATTATTGTCTCGTGATGAGGTGTTACTATACTGACATTATTTGCTATTCTCTCGTTGAGAGGTGTCACTATACTTACATACTAGCTATTCTCTCGTCATGAGGTGTTACAATACTAACATTACTCGTATTCTCTCGTCGTCAGGTGTTATTATAATGACTTTACTAGCTATTCTTTCGTTGTGAGGTGATACTATACTAACATTACTAGGTATTCTCTCGTCGTAAGGTGTGACCATACTAACATTACAAGCTATTCTTTCGTGGTGAGGTGTTACTCTACCAACATTACTAGCTCTTCAATCGTCGTAAGATTAAATATACTAACATTAATAGCTATTCTCTCGTCACTAAACTGACATTACTAGCTATTCTCTTGTTGTGAGGTGTTACTAAACTGACATTACTCGCTATTCTCTCGTCGTCAAGTGTTAATATAGTGACATTACTATCTATTCTGTTGTCGTGAGGTGCTACTATACTGACATTACTAGTTATTCTATCGTCGTGAAATGTTGAAATGTTATTATACTGACATTAGTAGCTATTCTCTCGGATGAGATGTTACTATGCTAACATTACTAGCTATTCCATCGTCGTAAAGTTTTAATATAGTGACATTACTAGCTATTTTATCGTCGTGAAGTGTTACTATACTAACATTTTTAGCTATTCTCTCGTCGTAAGGTGTTACTATACTATCATTACTAGATATTCTATCGTCGTGAAGTGTTACTATACTGACAATACTAGCTATTTTATCGTCGTGAGGTTATACTATACGGACATTACTAGCTATTCTTTGGTTGTGAGGTATAACAATACTAACATTTCTAGCTATTCTCTCGTCGTGAGGTGTTACTATACTAACATTACAAGCTCTTCTCTCGTCGTGAGTTGTGACTATACAAACATTACTAGCTATTCACTCGTGGTCAGGTGTTACTATACTAACATTACAAGCTATTCTCTTGTCGCAAGGTGTTGCTATACTAACATTACAAGCTATTCTCTTGTTGTGAGGTGTTACTAAAATTACTTTACTAACTATTCTGTCGTAGTGACGTGTTACAGTACTGACATTACTAGCTATTTTCTTGTCGTGATGTTTTGCTATACTAACTTTACCAGCTATTCTGAAGTTGTGAGGTGGTACTATACTGACATTACTAGCTATTCTCTCGTCGTGAGGTGTTACTATAGTAACATTACTAGCTATTCTCTTGTTCTGAGGTGTTACTATACTAACATTACTAGCCATTCTATCGTCGTGAAATGTCACTACTCTGACATTACTAGCTATTTTCTCGTAGTCAGGTGATACTATACTGACATTACTAGCTATTCTCTGGTTGTGAAGTGTTACAACACAACCATTTCTAGCTATTCTTTCATCGTGAAGTGTTTCTATACGATCATTACTAGCTATTCTTTCGTCGTGAGGTGTTACTATACTGACATTACTAGCTATTCTCTCGTCGTGAAGTGTTGCTATAGTGACATTACTGGCTCTTCTCTCGTCGTGAAGTGTTACTATTCTGACATTACTAGCTACTCTCTCGTCGTGAGGTGTTACAATACTGACATTACTACTTATTCTCTCGTCATGAAGTGTTGCTATACAAACATTATAAATTACTCCCTCGTTTGAGGTGTTAATATACTGACATTATTGGCTATTCTCTCGTTCTGAGGTGTTACTATACTGACATATCTAGCTATACTCTCGGTGTGAGAGGTCATTATACTTTCATTACTAGCTATTCTCTCGTCGTGAGTGTTAATATAGTGACATTACTAGCTGTTCTCTCGTCGTGAGGTGCTACTATACTGACATTACTAGTTATTCTCTCGTCGTGAAATTTTAGTATACTAACATTACTAGCTATTCTCTCGTCCTAAAGGTTTACTATACTAACATTAGAAGCTATTCTCTTGTGGTGAGGTGTTACTCTACTAACATTACTAGCTCTTCAATCTTTGTGAGATGTTACTATACTAACATTACTATCTATTCTCTCGTCGTGAGGTGTTACAATACTAACATTCCTATCTATTCTTTCGTCGTGAGGTGTAACTATCTGACACAACTAGCTATTCTATCGTTTTGAGGTGTCACTATACTATCATTACTAGCTATTCTGTCGTCGTGAAGTGTTGCTATACTAACATTATAAGTTATTTTCTAGAAGTGAAGTGTTACTATACTGACATTACTAGCTATTCTCTCCTCTTGAGGTGTTACTATACTGATATTACTAGTTATTGTCTAGTCGTGAAGTGTTACTATAGTGACATTACTGGCTGTTCACTCGTTCTGAGGTGTTACTATACTGACATTACTAGCTATTCTCTGGTCGTGAAGTTTACTTTACTGACAAATCTAGTTATACTCTCGGTGTGAAGTGTCACTATACTTACATTACTAGCTATTCACTCGTCAAGAGGTGTTACTACACTAATATTACTCGCTATTCTCTCGTCGTGAGGTGTTACTATACCAACATTACTCGCTATCTCTCGTCATGAAGTGATACTATACTAACATTACTCGCTATTCTCTCGTCGTGAAGTGTGACTATAATGAAATTACTAGCTATTCTGTTGTTGTGAGGTGATTCTCTACTGACATTACAAGGTATTCTCTCGTCGAGAAATGTCACTATACTGACTTTACTAGCTATTCTCTCGTCATGAAATGTTACTATACTAACTTTACTAGCTATTCTATCGGGTGAGGTGTTACTATACTAACATTACTAGCTATTCTATCGTCGTAAAGTGTTAATATAGTGACATTACTAGCTATTCTCACGTCGTGAAGTGTTACTATACTAACATTACAAGCTATTCTCTCGTAGTGAGTTGTTACTATAGTAACATTAATAGCTCTTCTCTCGTCGTCGGGTGTTACTATACTGACATTTCTAGCTATTCTCTCGTAGTGACTTGTTACTATACCAACATTACTACCTTTTCTATCGTCGTAAGGTGTTACTATACAAACATTAATAGCTATTCTCTCGTCGTGAGAAGTTACAGTACTGACATTACTAGCTATTGTGTCGTCGTGAAGAGTGACTATACTGACATTACTAGCTATTCTCTGGTTGTGAGGTGTTACAATACTTACATTTCTGGGTATTCTCTCGTCGTGAAGTGTTTCTATACTAACATTACTAGCTACTCTTTAGTTGTGAGGTGTTACTATACTGACATTACGATTTATTCTCTCTTCGTGAAGTGTTGCTATACAAACATTACTAATAACTCTCTCGTTATAAGCTGTTACTATACTGATATTACTAGCAATTCTCTCGTCGGTAGGTTTTACTATACCAACATTACAAGATATTCTATCATCGTGAAGTGTTACTATACTAACATTAGAAGCATGTCCCTCTTCGTAAAGTGTTAATATAATGACATTTCTAGCTATTCTCTCGTCGTTAAGAGTTAAAATAGTGACATTACTATCTATTCTGTCGTCGTGAAGTGTTACTATACTAACATTACTAGCTATTCTCTAGTGGTGAGGTGTTACTGTACTAACATTACTCGCTATTCTCTCGTTGTGAAATGTTACTATACCAACATTACTAGCGATTCTTTCGTCGTGAGGTGTAACTATCTGACACAACTAGCTATTCTCTCGTTTTGAGGTGTCACTGTACTAACATTACTAGCTATTCTCTCGTCGTGGAGTGTTGCTGTACTAACATTACAAGTTATTTTCTAGAAGTGAAGTGTTACTATACTGACAATACTAGTTATTCTCTAGTCGTGAAGGGTTACGATACTGACATAACAAGTTATTCTCTCGGAGTGACGTGTTAATATATTATCATTACTTGATATTTTCTCGCCGTGAGGTGATGCTATACTGACATTACTAGCTATTCTCTGGTTGTGAGGTGTTACAATACAACCATTTCTAGCTATTCTTTCATCGTGAAGTGTTTCTATACTATTATTACTAGTTATTCTTTCGTTGTGAGGTGTTACTATACTGACATTACTAGCTATCCTCTCGTCGTGAAGTGTAACTGTAGTGACATTACTGGCTCTTCTCTCGTCGTGACGTGTTACTATACTGACATTACTACTTATTCTCTCGTCATGAAGTGTTGCTATAGAAACATTACTAATTATTCTCTCGTTTGAGGTGTTACTATACTGACATTACTGGCTATTCTCTCGTTCTGAGGTGTTACTATACTGACATATCTAGCTATACTCTCGGTGTGAGGTGTCACTATACTTTCATTACTAGGTATTCTCTGGTCGTGAGTGTTAATATAGTGACATTACTAGTTGTTCTATCGTCGTGAGATGCTACTATTCTGACATTACTAGTTATTATCTCGTCGTGAAATGTTACTATACTGAATTTACAAGCTATTCTCTCGTCATGAGGTGTTACTATACTGATATTATAAGCTATTTTCTCGTCATAAAATGTTACTATACTAACATTTCTAGCTATTCTCTCGACCTTAAGTTTACTATACTAACATTAGAAGCTATTCTTTTGTGGTGAGGCGTTACTAAACTAACATTACAAGCTATTCTGTCGTAGTGACTTGTGACTATACCAACATTACTACCTATTCTTTCGACGTCAGGTGTTACTATAAAAACATTGCTAGCTATTCCCTCGTCGCAAAGGGTTACTGTACTAACATTACAAGCTATTCTTTCATGGTGAGATGTTACTCTACCAACATTACTAGCTCCTCAATCGTCGTGAGATTTTACTATACTAACATTAATAGCTATTCTCTCATCACTAAACTGACATTACTAGTTATTCTATCGTCGTGAAATGTTATTATACTGACATTACTAGCTATTCTCTCGAATGAGGTGTTACTATACTACCATTTCTAGCTATTCCCTCGTCGTAAAGTTTTAATATAGTGACATTACTAGCTATTCTATCGTCGTGAAGTTTTACTATACTAACAATACTAGCTATTCTCTCGTCGTAAGGTGTTACTATACTATCATTACTAGATATTCTTTTGTTGTGACGTGTTACTATACTAACATTACTAGCTATTCTATCGTCGTGAAATGTTACTATACTGACAACATTAGCTATTTTATCGTCGTGAGGTTATACTATACGGACATTACTAGCTATTCTTTTGTTGTGAGGTATTACAATACTAACATTTCTAGCTATTCTCTCCTCGTGAGGTATTTTTACACTAACATTACTAGCTATTCTTTCCTTGTGATGTATTATTATACTGAAACTACTAGCTATTCATTCGTCGTGAAGTGTTACTATAGTGACATTACTGGCTATTCTCTCGTTCTGAGGTGTTACTATACTGACAATACTAGCTATTCTCTCGTCGTGAGGTGTTAATATACTGACATATCTGGCTATACTCTCGGCGTGAGGTGTCACTATACTTACATTACTAGCTATTCTCTCGTCTTGAGGTGTTACTATACTAACATTACGAGCTCTTCTCTCGTCGTGAGGTGTTACTACACCAACATTACTAGCTATTCACTCGTCGTCAGGTGTTACTATACTAACATTTCAAACTATTCTCTTGTCGCAAGGTGTTGCTATACTAACATTACAAGTTATTCTCTCGTCGTAAAGTGTTACTATTCTAACATTACTAGCTATTCTTTCGTCGTTAGGGGTCACTAAACTGACATTACAAGCTATTCTCTTGTTGTGAGGTGTTACTAAACTGACTTTACTAACTATTCTCTCGTAGTGACGTGTTACAGTACTGACATTACTAGCTATTTTCTCGTCGTGAAGTTTTGCTATACTTACTTTACCAGCTATTCTGAAGTTGTAAGGTGTTACTATAGTAACATTACTAGCTATTCTCTTGTTCTGAGGTGTTACTATACTAACATTACTAGGTATTCTCTCGTCGTAAGGTGTGACTATACTAACATTACTTGCTATTCCCTCGTCGCAAAGGGATACTATACTAACATTACAAGCTATTCTTTCGTGGTGAGGTGTTACTCTACTAACATTACTAGCTCTTCAATGGTCGTGAGATGTTACTAAACTAAACTTACAAGCTATTCTCTCTGCATAAAGTGTTACTATACTAACATTACAAACAATTCTCTCGTCGTAAAGTGTTACTATTCTAACATTACTACCTAATCTCTCGTCGTTAAGGGTCACTAAACTGACATTACAAGCTATTCTCTCGTAGTGACGTGTTAGAGTACTGACATTAATAGCTATTTTCTCGTCGTGAAGTTTTTCTATACTTACATTTCCAGCTATTCTATAGTCGTGAAGTGTTACTGTAGTGACATTACTGGCTCTTTTCTCGTCGTGACTGTTAGTATACTGACATTACTAGCTATTCACTCGTCGTAAGGTGTATCAATACTGACATTACTAGTTATTCTGTCGTCATGAAGTGTTGCTATAGAAACATCACTAATTATTCTCTCGTTATGAGGTGTTACTATACTGACATTACTGGCTATTCTCTCGTTCTGAGGTGTTACTATACTGACATATCTAGCTATAATCTCGGTGTGAGGTGTCACTATACTTTCATTCCTAACTATTCTCTCGTCGTGAGTGTTAATATAGTAACTTTACAAGCTATTCTCTCGTCATGAGGTCTGACTATACTGACATTACAAGCTATTTTTCTCGTCATGAGATGTTACTATACTAACATTACTAGCTATTCTCTTGTGTGAGGTGTTACTATACTATATTACTCCCTATTCTCTCGTCGTTAAGTGTTACTATACTAACATTACTAGCTATTCTCTCGTCGTAAGGTGTGACTATACTAATATTAGAAGCTATTCTCTTGTGGTGAGGTGTTACTCTACTAACATTACGAGCTCTTTTCTAGTCGTTAGGTGTTACAATACTGACATTACAAGCTATTCTTTCGTAGTGACTTGTTACTATACCAACATTACTAGCTATTCTCTCGTCGTCAGGTGTTACTATACAAACATTACCAGCTATTCTATCGTCGTAAATTGTTACTATACTAACATTACAAGCTATTCTCCGGTCTTGAGGTGTTGGTACATTAACATTACTAGCTATTCTCTTGTCTTCCGGTGATACTATACTAATATTACAAACTATTCTCTCAACGTGAAGAATTAGTATACTGACATTACCAGCTATTCTCTTGATGTGATGTGTTACTATACTGACATTACAAGCTATTTTCTCGTTCTGAGGTGTTACTATACTGACATTACTGTCTATTCTCTCGTCGTGAAATGGGACTATACAAATATAACTAGCTATTTTCTCATCGTAAAGTGTCACTATGCTGATATTATTAGCTATTTTCTCGTCGTAAAGTATTACCATTCCAACATTACAAGCTATTCTCACGTCGTCAGGTGATACTATACTAACATTACTAGCTATTCTCTCGTCGTGAGGTGTCACTAAACTGACATTACTAGCTATTCTCTTTAGTGAGTATTAACATAGTGACATTACCAGCTGTTATCTCGTCGTGAGGTGCTACAATAATGACATTACTAGTTATTCTCATCTCGTGAAATGTTACTATAGTGACTTTAAAAGTTATTCTCTCGTCATCAGGTGTTTCTATACTGACATCACAAGCTATTTTCTCGTCATGAGATGTCACTATACTAACATTACCAGCTATTCTCTCAGGTGCGGTGGTAATATACTGACATTACTGGCAATTCTCAGGTTCTGAGGTGTTATTATAGTAAAATTACTAGCTATTCTCTCGTCATGAGGTGTTACTACATTGACATATCTAGCTATACTCTCGGTATGTTGTGTCACTATACTTACATTACCAGCTAATTTCTCGTCGTGAAGATTTAATATAGTGACATTACAAACTTTTCTCTCGTCGTGAGGTGCTATTATACTGAAATTACTAGCTATTCTCTCGTCGTGAAATGTTAATATAGTGACATTACTAGCTGTTCTCTAATCGTGAGGTGTTACAGTACTGACATTACTAGCTATTTTCTCGTCGAGAAGTGTTACTATACTTACATTACCAGCTATTCTGAAGATGTGAGGTGGTTCTAGAGTGACATTTCTAGCTATTCTCTCGTCGTGATTTGTTACTATACTGACATTACAAGCTATTTTCTCGTCGTGAGGTGATACTATACTCACATTACAAGCTATTCTCTTGTTGTGAGGTGTTACAATACTTACCTTTTTAGCTATTCTATCGTCGTGAAGTGTTTCTATACTAACATAATTAGCTATTCTTTAGTTTTGAGGTGTAACTATACTGACATTTTTAGCTATTCTTTCTTCGTTAAGTGTTACTATAATCACATTACTAGCTATTCTCTCGTCGTGAGGTGTTACAATACAGACATTAATAGACATTCTCTCGTCGTGAAGTGTTGCTTTAGAAATATTACTAATTATTCTCTCGTTATGAGGTGTTATTATACTGACATATAATATTCTCTCCTTCTGAGGTGTTACTATACTGACATTACTTGCTATTCTCTCGTAGTGACTTGTTACTATACAAACATTACTAGTTATTCTCTCGTCGTGAAATGTTACTATACTGACTTTACTAGCTATTCTCTCGTCATGAGGTTTTTCTATACTGACATTACAAGCTATTTTCTCGTAATGAGATGTTACTATACTACTTTACTAGCTATTCTCTCGTCGTAAAGTGTTAATTTAGTGATATTACTAGCTATTCTCTTGTCGTAAGGTGTTACTATACTGACATTACTAGTTATTCTCTCGTCGTGAAATGTTCCTATACAAACATTACTAATTATTCTCTCGTTATGAGGTGTTACTATACTAACATTAAGAGCTATTCTCTTGTTGTGAGATGTTACTAAACTGACATTACTAACTATTCTCTCGTAGTGAAATCAATTACTATACTGACTTTACTAGCTATTCATTTGTCATGAGATGTTACTATACTAAAATTACTACCTATTCTCTCGGGTGAGGTGTTACTATACTAACATTACTCGCTATTCTCTCGTCGTAAAATGTTAATATGGTGACATTACTAGCTATTCTCTCGTCGTGAAGTGGTACTATACTGACATTACTAGCTATTTTCTCGTCATGAGGTGTTAGTATACTGACATTAGTAGCTATTCTCTCGTCGTGAGGATTTACTATACTGACATTACTGGCCATTCTCTTAATGTGAGGTGTTACTACACTAATATTTCTTGGTATTCTGTTGTTTTGAGGTCTTACTATATTAACATTACAAGCCATTCTCTCGTCTTCCGGTGATACTATACTAATATTACAAGCTATTCTCTCATCGTGAGTTTTTACTATACTTGTATTACCAGCTATTCTGTTCTTGAGATGTGTTATTATACTGATATTACTAGCTATTCTCTTGTCGTGAAATATTACCATACTAACATTACAAGCTATTCTATCGTCCTGAGGTGTTACTATATTGATATTACTAGCTGTTCTATGGTCGTGAGGTGTTACTGTACTGACATTACAAGCTATTCTCTTTTTGTGAAATTATACTATACCAACATTACTATCTATTCTTTCGTAGTGAGGTGACACTAAACTTACAGTACTAACTATTCTCTCATAGTGAGCTATTACAGTACTGACGTTACTAGCTATTTTCTCGTCTTGAAGTGTTGCTATACTAACATTACCACCTATTCTGAAGTTGTGAGGTGTTACTGGAGTGACATTACTGGCAAATCTCTCGTTGTGATGTCTTTATATACTAACATTACTAGAAATTCTTTCGTACTGAGGTGTTACTATACTGATATTACTAGCTATTCTCTCGTCGTGAGATGTTACTCTATTGACATTACTAGCTATTCTCTTGTCGTAAGGTGTTACAATACTAAAATTACTTGTCATTCTCTGGTCGTGAAGTATTGATATACAAACATTACTAATTATTCTCTCGTTATCAGGTGTTACTATACTTACATTACTGGCTATTCTCTCGTTGTGAGGTGTTACTATACTAACATTACTAGCTATTCTCTCGTCGTGAGGTGTCACTAAACTGATATTACTAGCTATTCTCTTGTTGTGAGGAATTACTAATCTGACATTACTAACTATTTTCTCGCAGTTAGGTATTACAGTACTGACATTACTAGCTATTTTCTCGTCGTGAAGTGTTGCTATACTAACATGAATAGCTATTCTTTCGTTCTGAGGTGTTACTATACTGACATTACTAGCTATTCTTTTGTCGTGAGGTGTTACAATACTAAAATTACTTGTTATTCTCTCTTCGTGAGGTGTCACTAAACTGACATTACTAGCTATTCTCTTGTTGTGAGGTGTTACTAAACTATCATTACTAGCTATTCTATCGTCGAGAGGTGTCACTGAACTGACATTACCAGCTATTCTGTGTAATGTGAGGAGTTACTAAACTGACATTACTAACTATTTTCTCGCAGTGAGGTATTACAGTACTGACATTACTGGCTAATTTCTAGTCGTGAAGTGTTGCTATAGTAACATTATCAGTTATTCTGAAGTTGTGAGAGGGTACTAGACTGAAATTACTGGCTATTCTCTCGTTGTGAGGTCTTTCTATACTAACATTACTAGCAATTCTCTCGTCTTTAGGGTTCGATATATTGACATTACTAGCTATTCTCTTGTCGTGAAGTATTGCTATAGTGACATTACTGACTCTTCTCTCGTCGTGAGGTGTTTATATACTGACATTACTAGCTATTCTCTCGTCGTGAGGTTTTACTATATTGACATATCTAGCTATACTCTCGCTGTGAGGTGTTACTATACTTACATTACAAGCTATTTTCTCGTCGTGAGGTGTTACTATACTAACATTACTAGCTATTCTCTCGTCGTGATGTGTTGTTATACTGACATAACTAACTATTCTCTCATAGTGATGTATTACAGTACTGACATTATTACCTATTTTCTCATCGTGAAGTGTTGCCATACTAACATTACCAGCTATTCTGAAGTTGTGAGAGGGTGCTAGACTGAAATTACTGGCTATTATCTCGTTGTGAGGTCTTTCTATTCTAACATTACTAGCAATTTTATCGTCGTTAGGGGTTGATATACTGACATTACTATCCATTCTCTCGTCGTGAAATGTTACCATACTGACTTTACTAGCTATTCAGTCGCTATGAGGTGTTACTATACTGACATTAATAGCTAGTCTCTCGTTGTCACGTGTTACTATACTGACATTACTAGCTATTCTTTCGTAGTGAAGTGATACTATACTGACATTATTAGATATTCTATTGTTGTGAGATTATACTATACCAACATTACTATCTATTCTTTTGTCGTAAGGTGTTACTATACTGACATTACCAGCTATTCTTTCGTCGTGAAGTATTACTATGTTGACATTACTAGCTATTCTCTCGTTGTGGGGTTTTTCTATACTGACATCACTAGCATTCTCTTGTCGTAAGGTGTTACTATACTGACATTAGTATCTATTCTCTCGTCGTGAGGTGTTACAATACTAACATCAACAGCTATTCTTTCGAACTGAGGTGTTAATATACTGACATTACTAACTATTCTCTCGTAGTGAGGTGTTGTTACACTGACATTACTAGCTATTCTCGTCGGGAGGTGTAACTATACTGACATTACTAGTTATTCTCTTATAGTGAGGTGTTAATATATAACATTTCCAAATATTATCTCGTCGTTAGTTGTTTCTATACAAACATTACTAGATATTCTCTCGTCGTGAGTTGTTAGTATTCTGATATAACTAGATATTCTCTTCTTGTGAGGTGTTACTATATTAACTTTTCTAACTATTCTCTTGTCGTCAGGTGTTTCTTTACAAACATTACTAGCTGTTCTTTGGTCGTGAAGTGTTAATATCGTGACATTACTAGCTATTCTATCGTCGTGAAATGTTACTATACTAACATTACCAGCTTTTCTGAAGTTGTGAGGTGTTACTAGACTGAGATTACTGGATATTCTCTTAAGGTGAGGTGTTACTATACTAATATTTCTTGCTATTCTGTTGTTTTGAGGTCTTACTATACTAACATTACTAGCATTTCTCTCGTCGTAAGGTGTTACTATACTGACATTACAAGCTATTCTCTCGTCGTGAAATGTGACTATATGGACTTTACTAGCTATTCTCTCGTCGTGAGGTGTTACTATACCAACATTACTAGTTATTCTGTTGTTGTGAGGTGTTACTAAACTGACATTACTAGCTATTCTATCGTCGTGAGGTGTTACTATACCAACATTACTAGTTCTTCTCTTGTTGTGAGGTGTTACTATATTAACATTACTAGCTATTATATCCTCGTGAAGTGTTACTATACTGACATTACTAGCTCTTCTCTCGTCGTAAAGTGTTGCTATACTCACCTTACTACTTCTTCTTTCGTTTTCAGGTGTTACTATACAAACATTACTACCTATTCACTCGTCGTGAGGTGTTACTATACTTATATTACGAGATATTCTCTAATCGTGAAGTGTCACTGTACCAACATTACAAGCTATTACCTTGTCTAAAGGTGTCACTAAACTGACATTACTAGCTATTCTCTTGTTCTGAGATGTTACTAAACTGACATAACTAACTATTCTCTCGTAGTGAGGTATTACAGTACTGACATTACTAGCTATTTTCTCTTCGTCAATTGTTGCTATACTAACATTACCAGCTATTCTGAAGTTGTGAGGTGTTACAAGACTGACATTACTAGCTATTCTCTCGTCGTGAGATGTTACTATACCAACATTACTAGTTATTCTCTTGTTGTGAGGTGTTACTATATTATCATTACTAGCTATTATATCGTCGTAAGGTGTTACTATACTGACATTACTAGCTATTCTCTCGTTGTGAGATATTTCTATACTGACATCACTAGCATTCTCTTGTCGTGAGGTGTTACTATACTGACATTACTAGCTATTCTCTCGTAGAGACTTCTTACTATACCAACATTACTAGCTATTCTCTCGTTATAAGGTGTTACTATAGTGACATTACCAGCTATTCTCTCGCCGTGAAATATTACTATACTGACATTACAAGCTATTTTCTTGTCCCGAGGTGTTACTATACTGACATTACTGTCTATTCTCTCGTCGAGAAATATGACTATACAAATATAACTCACTATTTTCAGCTCGTAATGTGTTACTATACTGATATTACTCGCTATTCTCTCGTCGTGAAATATTACCATACTAACATTACAAGCTATTCTCTCGTCCTGAGGTGTTACTATATTGATATTACTGGCCATTCTCTGGTCATGAAGTGTTACTCTACTAACATTACCAGCTATTCTCTCGTCGTAAGGTGATAACATATTAACATTACTAGCTGTTCTATCGTCGTGAGGTGTTACTATACTGACATTACCAGCTATTCTCTTGTTGTGAGATTATACTATACCCACATTACTATATATTCTTTCGTTGTAAGGTGTTACTATACTGACATTACCAGCTATTCTTTCGCCGTGAAGTGTTACTATACTGACATCACTATCTATTCTCATGTCGTGAGGTGTTACAATACTGACATTACTAGCTATTCTCTCGTCGTGAGGTTTTGCTATACAAACATTACTAATTATTCTCTCGTTATCAGGTGTTACAATGCTGATATTACTGGCTATTCTCGCGTTGTGAGAGGTTACTATACTGACGTTACTAGCTAATCTTTCGTCGTGAGGTGTTACTATACTAACATATCTAGCTATATTCTCGGTGTGAGGTGTCACTACTCTAACATTACTATCTATTCTCTCGTCGTGAAGTGTTACTATACTGACAATACAAGCTCTTCTCTATTTTTGAGGTGTTACAATACTGACATTACTGGCTATTCTCTCGTAGTGACTTGATACTATACGAACATTACAAGCTATTCTCTTGCTTAAAGGTGTTACTATACTAACATTACAAGCTATTCTCTCGTCGTGAGGTGTTATTATATTAACATTTCTAACTGTTTTTCGTCGTCAGGTGTTTCTTTACAATTATTACTAGCTATTCTCTCGTAGTGAAGTGTTACTATTCTAACATTACCAGCTTTTCTGAAGTTGTGAGGTGTTACTAGACTGACATTACTGGCTATTCTTTCGTCGTGAGGTGTTACTATACACACATTACCAGCTATACTCTTCTGGTGAGTTGTTACTATACAAACATTACTAGCTATTCACTCGTCGTGAGGTGTTACTATACTTACATTACTAGGTATTCTCTTGTCGTAAAGTGTCACTGTACCAACATTACAAGCTATTACCTTGTCGAAAGGTGTCACTAAACTGACATTACTAGCTATTCTCTTATTGTGGGGTGTAACTAAACTGACATAACTAACTATTTTCTCGTAGTGAGGTATTATAGTACTGACAATACTAGCTATTTTCTCTTCGTGAAGTGTTGCTATACTAACATTACCAGCTATTCTGAAGTTGTGAGGTGTTACTAGTCTGACATTACTGGCTATTCTCTCGTTGTGAGGTCTTTCTATACTAACATTACTAGCAATTTTCTCGTCGTGAAGTGTTGTTATACTGACATTACTATATATTTTCTCGTCGTGAAGTTTTACTATACTGACATTACTAACTATTCACTCGCTATGAGGTATTACTTACTAACATTAATAGCTATTCTCTCGTCGTAAAGGGTTACTATAGTAACATTACAAGCTATTCTCTCGTGGCCACGTATTACTATAGGCACATTACTATCTATTCTCTCGTCGTGAGGTGATACTATATTGATATTACCAGATATTCTCTTGTTCTGAGATTATACTATACCAACATATCTATTCTTTTGACGTAAGGTTTCACTATACTGACATTACTAGCTATTCTCTAGTCGTGAGGTGTTACTATAGTAACATCAATAGCTATTGTTTCGTACTGAGGTGTTACTATACTGATATTACTAGCTATTCTCTCGTCGTGAAGTCTTACTATAGTGACATTACTGGCTCTTCTCTCGTGGTGAGGTGTTACTATACTGACATTTATAGATATTCTATCGTCGTGAGGTGTTATAATACTAAACACTAGTTATTCTCTCGTCGTGAAATGTTACTATACTGACATTACTAGCTCTTCTCTATTTGTGAGGTGTTACAATACTTACATTACAAACTATTCTCTTGTAGTGAGGTGTTACTATACTAACATTACTAGCTATTCTCTCTTCGTGAAGTGTCACTAAACTGACATTACTAGTTATTGTCTCTTTATGAGGTGTTACTATACTGACATTACTAGCTATTCTCTCGTTGTGAGGTGTTACTATACTGACATTACTAGCTATTCTCTCGTTGTGAGGTGTTACTATACCAACATTACTAGTTATTCTTTAGTTGTGAGGTGTTACTATATTAACATTAATAGCTATTATATCGTCGTGAAGTGTTACTATACTGACATTACTAGCAATTCTCTCGTCGTGAGGTGTTGTTATACTGACATTACTAGCTATTTCCTTGTCTTGAGGTGTTACTATATTGACCTCAATAGATATTCTCTTGTTGTGAGGTGTTACTATACTAACATTTCTAACTATTCTCTCGTCGTCAGGTGTTTTTATACAAACATTACTAGCTATTCTCTCGTCGTGAAGTGTTAATATAGTGACAATACTAGCTATTCTCTCGTTGTGAAGTGTTACTATACTAACATTACCAGTTTTTCTGAAGTTATGAGGTATTACTAGACTGACATTACTAGCTATTCTCTCGTCGTGAGATGTTACTATACCAACATTACTAGTTATTCTCTTGTTGTGAGGTGTTACTATATTATCATTACTAGCTATTATATCGTCGTAAGGTGTTACTATACTGACATTACTAGCTATTCTCTCGTTGTGAGATATTTCTATACTGACATCACTAGCATTCTCTTGTCGTGAGGTGTTACTATACTGACATTAGTATCTATTGTCTCATCGTGAGGTGTTACAATACTGACATTACTAGCTATTCTCTCGTAGTGACTTCTTACTATACCAACATTACTAGCTATTCTCTCGTTATAAGGTGTTACTATAGTGACATTACCAGCTATTCTCTCGTCGTGAAATATTACTATACTGACATTACAAGCTATTTTCTGGTCCCGAGGTGTTACTATACTGACATTACTGTCTATTCTCTGGTCATGAAGTGTTACTCTACTAACATTACCAGCTATTCTCTCGTCGTAAGGTGATAACATATTAACATTACTAGCTGTTCTATCGTCGTGAGGTGTTACTATACTGACATTACCAGCTATTCTCTTGTTGTCAGATTATACTATACCCACATTACTATATATTCTTTCGTTGTAAGGTGTTACTATACTGACATTACCAGCTATTCTTTCGCCGTGAAGTGTTACTATACTGACATTACCAGCTATTCTCTCGTTGTGAGGTATTTCTATACTGACATCACTATCTATTCTCATGTCGTGAGGTGTTACAATACTGACATTACTGGCTATTCTCTCGTTGTGAGGTCTTTCTATACTAACATTACTAGCAATTTTCTCGTCGTGAAGTTTTACTATACTGACATTACTAACTATTCACTCGCTATGAGGTATTACTTACTAACATTAATAGCTATTCTCTCGTCGTAAAGGGTTACTATAGTAACATTACAAGCTATTCTCTCGTGGCCACGTATTACTATAGTCACATTACTATCTATTCTCTCGTCGTGAGGTGATACTATATTGATATTACCAGATATTCTCTTGTTCTGAGATTATACTATACCAACATATCTATTCTTTTGACGTAAGGTTTCACTATACTGACATTACTAGCTATTCTCTAGTCGTGAGGTGTTACTATAGTAACATCAATAGCTATTGTTTCGTACTGAGGTGTTACTATACTGATATTACTAGCTATTCTCTCGTCGTGAAGTCTTACTGTAGTGACATTACTGGCTCTTCTCTCGTGGTGAGGTGTTACTATACTGACATTTATAGATATTCTATCGTCGTGAGGTGTTATAATACTAAACACTAGTTATTCTCTCGTCGTGAAATGTTACTATACTGACATTACTAGCTCTTCTCTATTTGTGAGGTGTTACAATACTTACATTACAAACTATTCTCTTGTAGTGAGGTGTTACTATACTAACATTAGTAGCTATTCTCTCTTCGTGAAGTGTCACTAAACTGACATTACTAGTTATTGTCTCTTTATGAGGTGTTACTATACTGACATTACTAGCTATTCTCTCGTTGTGAGGTGTTACTATACTGACATTACTAGCTATTCTCTCGTTGTGAGGTGTTACTATACCAACATTACTAGTTATTCTTTAGTTGTGAGGTGTTACTATATTAACATTAATAGCTATTATATCGTCGTGAAGTGTTACTATACTGACATTACTAGCAATTCTCTCGTCGTGAGGTGTTACTTTATTGACTTCATTAGATATTCTCTTGTTGTGAGGTGTTACTATACTAACATTTCTAACTATTCTCTCGTCGTCAGGTGTTTTTATACAAACATTACTAGCTATTCTCTCGTCGTGAAGTGTTAATATAGTGACAATACTAGCTATTCTCTCGTTGTGAAGTGTTACTATACTAACATTACCAGTTTTTCTGAAGTTATGAGGTATTACTAGACTGACATTACTAGCTATTCTCTCGTCGTGAGGTGTTACTATACCAACATTACTAGTTATTCTCTTGTTGTAAGGTGTTACTATATTATCCTTACTAGCTATTATATCGTCGTAAGGTGTTACTATACTGACATTACTAGCTATTCTCTCGTTGTGAGATATTTCTATACTGACATCACTAGCATTCTCTTGTCGTGAGGTGTTACTATACTGACATTAGTATCTATTGTCTCATCGTGAGGTGTTACAATACTGACATTACTAGCTATTCTCTCGTAGTGACTTCTTACTATACCAACATTACTAGCTATTCTCTCGTTATAAGGTGTTACTATAGTGACATTACCAGCTATTCTCTCGTCGTGAAATATTACTATACTGACATTACAAGCTATTTTCTGGTCCCGAGGTGTTACTATACTGACATTACTGTCTATTTTCTCGTCGAGAAATATGACTATACAAATATAACTCACTATTTTCAGCTCGTAATGTGTTACTATACTGATATTACTCGCTATTCTCTCGTCGTGAAATATTACCATACTAACATTACAAGCTATTCTCTCGTCCTGAGGTGTTACTATATTGATATTACTGGCCATTCTCTGATCATGAAGTGTTACTCTACTAACATTACCAGCTATTCTCTCGTCGTAAGGTGATAACATATTAACATTACTAGCTGTTCTATCGTCGTGAGGTGTTACTATACTGACATTACCAGCTATTCTCTTGTTGTCAGATTATACTATACCCACATTACTATATATTCTTTCGTCGTAAGGTGTTACTATACTGACATTACCAGCTATTCTCTCGTTGTGAGGTATTTCTATACTGACATCACTATCTATTCTCATGTCGTGAGGTGTTACAATACTGACATTACTAGCTATTCTCTATATTAACATTTCTAACTGTTTTCTCGTCGTCAGGTGTTTCTTTACAATTATTACTAGCTATTCTCTCGTAGTGAAGTGTTACTATTCTAACATTACCAGCTTTTCTGAAGTTGTGAGGTGTTACTAGACTGACATTAATGGCTATTCTCTCGTCGTGAAGTATTACCATACCAACATTACAAGCTATTCTCTCGTGCTGAGGTGTTACTATATTGATATTACTGGCTATTCTCTGGTCATGAAGTGTTACTATACTAATATAAGAAGCTATTTTCTCGTTGTTAATTGTTAATATAGTGACATTACTAGCTATTCTCTCATCTTAAGATGTTACTATACTGACATTACAAGCTATTCTCTCGTCTTGAAATGTGACTATACAAATATAACTAGCTATTTTTTCATCGTGATGTGTTGCTATACTAACACTACTAGTTATTCTTTTGTTGTGAGGTGTTACTATATTAATATTACTAGATATTCTCTCGTCGTGAAGTATTACCATACCAACATTACTAGCTATTCTCTCGTAGTGGCGTGTTACTATACTAACCTTACTAGCTCTTCTTTCGTTGTGATGTGTTACTATACAGACATTACCAGCTTTTCTTAAGTTGTGAGGTGTTACTAGACTGACATTACCAGCTGTTCTCTTGTTGTGATGTGTTACTATACTTACATTAAAAACAATTTTCTCGTCCCGAGGTGTTACTATACTGACATTACTGTCTATTCTCTCGTCGTGAAATGTGACGATACAAATATAACCAGCTATTTTCTCCTCGTGATATGTTACTATACTGATATTACTAGGTATTCTCTCGTCGTGAAGTATTATCATACTAACATTTTAAGCTATTCTCTCAACCTGAGGTGTTACTATATTGATATTACTGGCTATTCTCGGGTCATGAAGTGTTACTATACTAACATAACCAGCTATTCTCTCGTCGTGAGGTGTTACTATTCTGATATTACTAGCTATTCTCTTGTTGTGAGGTGTTACTATATTAACATTCCTAACTATTTTTTCGTCGTCAGGAGTTTCTATACAAACATTACTAGCTATTCTCTTGTAGTGAAGTAATAATATAGTGACATTACTAGCTATTCTCTCGTCGTGAAGTGTTACTATACTAACATTACCAGCTTTTCTTAAGTTGTGAGGTGTTACTAGACTGACATTACTGGGTATTCTCTCGTAGTGAGGTCTTTCTCTGCTAACATTACTAGCTATTCTCATGTCGTGAGGTGTTACTATACTGATATTACTAGCTCTTCTCTCGTCGTGAGGTGTTACTATACTGACATTACAAGCTGTTCTCTTGAAGTGAGATTATACTATACCAACATAACTATCTATTCTTTTGTCGTAAGGTGTTTCTATTGTGACATCACAAGCTATTCTCTTGTCTTGAGGTGTTACTATACTAGCATTACCAGATTTCTCTCGTCGTGAGCTGTTACTATAGTGACATTTTTAGCTATTCTCTCGTTGTGAGGTGTTACAATACTAACATTACTACCTATTCTTTCGTCGTGAAGTGTTGCTATAGGGACATTACTGGCTCTTCTCTCGTCTTGATGTGTTACAGTAGTGACATTACATGCTATTCTCTCGTCGTGAGGTGTTAGAATACAAACATTAATAATTTTTCTCTCGTATTCAGGTGTTACTATACTGACATTACTGGCTATTCTTTCGTTGTGAGGTGTTACTCTACTAACATTACAAGCTATTTTCTCGTCGTGAGGTGTTACTATACTAACATTACTAGCTATTCTCTCGTCGTGAGGTGTTACTAAACTGTCATTACTAGCTATTCTCTTGTTGTGAGGTGTTACTAAACTGACATTACTAACTATTATCTCGTAGTGAGGTGTTACAGTACTGACATTACTAGCTATTTTCTCGTCGTGAATTGTTGCTATACTAAAATAACCTGCTATTCTGATGTTGTGAGGTGTTACTAGACTGATATTACTGGCTATTCTTTCGTCGTGAGGCGTTACTATACTAACCTTACTAACTATTTTCTCGTCGTGATGTGTTAATGTACTTACATTACTAGCTATTCTCTGGTCGTGAGGTGTAACTATACTAACATTATTAGCTATTCTCTTGTTGTGAAGTGTTAATATAGTGACATTACTTGCTATTCTCTTGCTATCCCAGGACAGCGGTAAGTCTTGAGACTTACAACGCTAAAATCAGGGGTTCGATTTCCTTCTGTTAACACCACAGCAGGTAACTTATTGCTATAAGGAAACGCAGCAACACATTCGTTAAGCACATTTTGTTTCTCATTTTGTTGGATCGACATGTGACTAAAATGAATCATAATTACGTCAGATTTTTCCCCAAAGCTGCGTAAAACTGTATACAAATAGCAGTCCTTAATTTTGAAGTGGTTGATTAGAAAGAAAACAAATAATCAACAGCACCAACCACCAACAGTTGAGTTATCTAATCGAACAGTTGAATTTGGATAATATTATTATAAAAGATCTATGGTCTCTTACTGTGATCAACAGGTTGTTTTCGTTGGAACGGGACTCTTACCTTGACCTCTTGGTTTAAAAGTTTAGATATGGCGACCAACACGCCTCGAACAGGTAAACAATCATCTCAGCTGTGGTTCAAACATTTCTATACTTTACTTAAATAGCTTTTCTCTTCAGGAGGTTTAGGTTTGAATATTGAAATAAAAAATGTAAATTTTGTGAAAAAGCTAATTATTATATTTGCATAAATTAAAGAACAAAGAGCCGTGAAAGGAAGCCTGTGGCCAATTTCACTGCAGCCTTGCATAATATAGTACTAAAATTAATAGAAACAAACTAGTGATTGTAAAAACATTTTATAATGGCTTCTCTACTTGTTACATTGTCCCGGCATGGTCAGGTGGCTAAGGCACTCGACTCGTAATCCGAAGGACGCGGGTTCGAATCCCTGTCACCTCAAACATGCCTGCCCTTTCAGCCGTGGTAGCGTTATAATGTTACGGTCAATGGGTGGTGATGGTGTTACTATACTTGGCGGTGGTGGGCGGTGTGTAGTGATGACTAGCTGCCTTCCTTCTAGTCTTACACTGCTAAATTAGGGACGGCTAGCGCAGATAGTCCTCGAGTAGTTTTGCGTGAAATACAAACCCAACTTGTTTCATTTTCGAGACTAAATAATGTTTTTATATCCCACGAAGATCATGCTAAGTTTTCGCACGGAAAAAGGTGTACACTTTTTTTAAAAAATTCAAAACGTTACTCCATTCTATATAAAATAACATTGTTTGTACAACGTTGATATCTGTCTGAAAAAATATTGTACATACTTTGAACATCAATTTAAAATCTCTACACAAGTAATTTGTGGTAAGGTAAACTGATACAGAACCAAGAGGAAGGAGCTAGTTGTGACAAACAAGTAGAATACTGATGATACATAATTGTTGAAAACAAAAGCTGGTTCGATACCGATAACTTCTGTAGAAGACAAGTTTAATTATGGATTAATTAATTGTTAATTAGCAACATGACAGGGTCATCACACGTGTTCTTATCGAGTGAAATGGGAAACTAAACTAATTTAGAGTTAACCTGTTATAACAATAATCTTTAACCTACCCTATTGATTAAGTAACCAAATCATCTCTTTCAAATAAGTCAAAGAAACCTGCGAGATGGCAGTTTCGTTCGAGCTTAATCTGTGAAAATGTAACACAGATAACATGTCAAAGGTTCTCAGTGGAGACCTGTTCCCCTTTACATGTACCTTTTTTAATATTCAGAATAATACTATAGCCTTAGGGTCAATCTACTTTATGTTTAGTTTTCCTTTTTTTAAATTATAATTAATTTATTAATCCAATAATTATATTAGATACAAAGGATATCATTATATCTTTCCAAACATTAAAATCACTGCAGGTTCATTATATATATTGTATTACATCTTTATAGCATCATTGTAACACTGCAGATTGATCGTCTACATGTAAAAAAAGTAAAAATCTCTATTTTTGTTTGCTTGCTTGTTTGTTCACTGCGCAGGCCACACTTCTCTTACGTGAAAGAGCGCAGAACGATAATATTTTCATCTATATACGCGTCTATTGTTTGCTAACAGATTCGGTAATATCTCCAGAACCATGTTTTAATGTGGCATAGTTCAGATAAAACTTTTTAAATACAAAATTAGTTGCACATTCGAACGTAAGGACTCAAAGATATGCTGGTGTGATTTTTTTTTCTCAATGAACAATGGTTCAAAGAAAATACAGTCTTATAAAAACGTATAATATTGCAATATATTTGTAGAAATTGAAAAGTAGCCTAGACACGAGACAAACGGTGGAATCAATACAACTTATCTGGATCATTTTTAAACAGGTCAGTCTTTCCGATGAGCGTGCGGTATTTATGCGTGGAGTAAATCCATCAACAGATGGACTTTTTCGTTGTGAAGTTTCAGCCGATGCTCCGTCATTTCAGACAGTGTCAGCGCAAAAATATATGATAGTGAAAGGTAAGATAATAATATATGTAATATCTGATACTCCATTAGCGTAATATGAGTTGAACGAGTAGCCCTAAAGTCGTATTCTGTGCTACTTTCTGTCACAAAATAAAGATGAAGGAATAACTGATATAATGCAGAATATACAATACTAACAAACAATGTACTAGATTAACAACAATCATTTGATTCGATTTTTCAGAATAAACCACTCTTCTTTCAGGGAGTAACTGATTAACTTCTTAGTTTGTTTTCCAGTTTGTGGTTTGCATTTCGCCAGAATATTTGAAAATACAAAGAAAGACAAACCAACAGAATAACTAGTTTCACAAATCAGAAAGACAAACCAACAGAATAACTAGTTTTACAAATTAGAAAGAGAAGCCAACAGAATAACTAGATTTACAAATCAGAAAGACAAACCAACAGAATAACTGGATTTACAAATCAGAAAGACAAACCAACAGAATAATTAGTTTTACAAATTAGAAAGACAAGCCAACATAATAACCAGATTTACAAATCAGAAAGACAACCCAACAGAAGAACTAGATTTACAAATCAGAAAGACATCACAGCAGGGTAACTAGATTTGCAAGTTAGGAAAACATCACAACAGGGTAACTAGATATGCAACTTAGTAAGACAACCAAAAAAAATAACTGGATTTATAAGCTAGGAAGACATTACAACAGGATAACTAGATATGCAAGTTAGAAAGACATCACAAAAGGGTAACTGGATATGCAAGTTGGTAAGACAACCTCAAAGAATAAATAGATTTACAAGTTAGGAAGACAACACAATAGAATAGATACATTTACAAGACCGACTAAACACATTTTGAATTTTTTGCGATATGTAAAAGTCTGAATGCTTACAAACAGTAAAGACTAAAGTGGTATTAACCATGAAGACATTTTAGTTTGTAATATTTTATGTTCACCCTTGGTTCTAGCTTAGAATCACTGAAATTAGTATAGATAATTATAATCAAGTTTCATGGTTAATTTGTAACTATAAAATATTTGTATTACTCAAAAGAGGTTATGATTTAGATATGTATCCCCAAATACACCAGATGAAATATTTAATAGTTTAATAATTTCTCAAGTAAATATAAAACTAAGAGAACGTAAAAAATTAAAACTAAATATTAAACTAAGACCAAGTATTACTAAACCTAAATATAAAACTAAGAGTAAGTACAAAACTAAAACTAAATATAAAACTAAGAGTAAGTACAAACCGTAAACTAAATATAAAACTAAGAGTAAGCAAAAAACTAAAACTAAATATAAAACTAAGAGTAAGCAAAAAACTAAAACTAAATATAAAACTAAGAGTAAGTACAAACCGTAAACTAAATATAAAACTAAGAGTAAGCAAAAAACTAAAACTAAATATAAAACTAAGAGTAAGTACAAACCGTAAACTAAATATAAAACTAAGAGTAAGTTCAAAACGTGAACTAAATATAAAACTAATAGTAAGTAGAAAACGTAAACTAAATATAAAACTAAGAGTAAACACAAAACGTGAACTAAATATAAAATTAAACTAATGAGGGTTGAAATTAGCAGAATGTGACTTTTACGAGGCAGATATTTAGTTTTTGTTTTTCTATTGAAATGTATTATAAAATACAAGTGTGGTTAAGTAGTTCTTGATGACCAGAAACCCACTTGAAATAAAAATGTGTCTCAGAACGGCTGGCATGGATATTAACACTATTATTGATAAGGGGAGAACAACGTTACGAACTTCCTAGGTCATCTTTAGGTTAACAAAGAAAGTGTTTGCAACTGACCGTTGCCGGGCGCACGTCTAAAGGACGAAAGTATAAACGGGTAAAGTATTGTAGAGGGCGTTGCAGGTGTATGTTAGATTATTAATTACTATAGGTATAAAGGTCGTCCTTTATATTGGTTTAATTTTGGTTTTAGTTGCTGTATAAGTAAGGCTTCTTTGATTTCGCGTTTGTTTATATTTGTTTCCCTATTTAGTATCGGGGTGTTTTCTATGGTTATGTTGTGTTTATTTGATATGCAGTGTTCAAAAACGTGTGAAGGTGTTTTTTGTGTTCTTTCAATCTATTTTCTATTTTCCTGCTTGTTTCCCAATATAGAAGTCGCGGCAGTTGTTGTATTGTATTTTATAAATTATGTTGGTGTTGTGTTTGTCAGTCTAGTTTTTACATAGTATGGACTTCAGTTTTGTACGTGGTTTTTGAATAAATTTGGTGTTTACTGGAATGTTGTGTTTTGTTTTAAGTTTTCCCAAATATTGGTTATTTTTTCACTGATGTCAGGAACATGTGGTATGCAGCAGTATTAGGTTTTGTAGTTTGTTGTATCTTGGGATTTACCGTTGTTGTTTATTTGTTTTTGTTCTAGGTGTGTGTGTATAATTTTTTTTCACGGTTTTTTTAGGAAATTTGTTGATGTTGATGAAGTGTTGTTTTATTTTGTTTACTTCATCGTTAATTTTATCAGGTGAACATAGTGTTGTGGCTGTGTTTATTTGGTTTATTGATATGTTAAGTTTTTGTTTTGTTTCGTGTACTAAGTCACTGTTGGATTAAGATCTACAGGACTGATGAATAATCTTTGATTTCACTTGTTAACTGATGTTATATAATAATCATAAGGCCCGGCATGGTCAGATGTTATATTATAATCATAAGGCCCGGCATGGTCAGATGTTATATTATAATCATAAGGCCCGGCATGGTCAGATGTCATATTATAATCATAAGGCCCGGCATGGTCAGATGTTATATAATAATCATAAGGCCCGGAATGGTCAAGTGTCTTAAGGCGTTCGACTCGTAATCCGACGGTCGCAGGTTCAAATCCCGGTCGCACCAAACATGCTCGTCGTGGGGGCGTTATAATATGACGGTCAATCCCACTGTTCGTTGGTAATAGAGTAGCCCAAGAGTTGGCGATGGGTGGTGATGACTAGCTGCCTTTCCTCTAGTCTTACACTGCTAAATTAGGGACGGCTGGCGCAGATAGCTCTCGAGTAGCGACATTCAAAAACGAACAAACAAAAACATCTACAGAACACACACTTAGTATTTTCAACCACGTTAATTCTTTACGTCTAAACTCTTCAGTTCACCTGTGAACAGGAAAAAAACTGACCAAATAGCGTTTATTAACCTCAAGATCACTAGACATCCACAGAAAAACCACACATACTGAATTATACATTCGCTAAAACTCAGCACTGTATTAAAAACATTATGTTAAAAAACAAGTATTTAAGAATAGAACGGCCTCGACAAGAGGTAATTTTGATATTGGTCTGTGTAATGTAAGCCATTTTATGTCTTATTCTCATCCATTAAAAATTAAAGAGGTCAAACATTCTTCCAGCCAAGGAATGCATACACAAGGACTGAATGGTCAACCGTCTATTTAATGTGTACGTAAGAACTGTATGTATCATTGTGACAATTCTTTTCAAACATCCACATATTTAGGTTCGGACAGAAGATTCTCACAAAATACATATTCCTCATCTGAAAAAATATAATAATTTAGTCCATACAATAAACCTGCTGTTTCACTTAACTGTCGTTAAAATGTATCTTTTCACTAACTTATTATTAACCAAAGACAAAAGGCGTATCGAAGCCATAACTTGTAAAATGCCAGCCTTTTAATATTGGGTTTCTACTAACAGAGAGATTCTAATTCTACACGAACACACAATAGTCAGGTCACAAAATGCACCACGCGTGGTTTATTTTTTTTTGTATAAATTGACCATTTCGATGGTGCGGGTCGTATTATATTGACTTGTTTATGTCTTTAGGCCCAAGTAGTTGATATTAACAAATGAAGAAAAAAACGTTTTCAAGTACGTGGTTTGAAATTACGTACGTTAAGTAATCGATACCAACGTTCATTTAAAAACTGTCCATTTCCAGTCCATTATATCCAGAAGATTACCTTGTAAGTTTGAACTATAGTCTCTTTATGTATTTGCCAACGTTCTATATAAAATCATGCTTCAGTTTCAAATAAAGAACAAACTGTATTTAAGAATTGTTTTACTCTATATTACTGGAACTTTTTCAAAACGTTCTTAATATGATAGAAATGTCTTCCAAACTTACCCCATATCATTTAGACTTCTTCCATACTAATAAAACATTTTCAAACTTTGTCACAAATCACATTTACATTCTGTTCGCACGTTATTATGATATTTGTTATTTCCTGTATCTATATTAATATAATAGTACTCTCTGTTGTATGTCCACCTCACTATTTATCTATGTTAATATAATAGTATTGTCTGTTGTGTGTCCACCTCACTATTTATCTATATTAATATAATAGTACTCTCTGTTGTATGTCCACCTCACTCTTTATCTATGTTAATATAATTGTACTCTCTGTTGTATGGCCACCTCACTATTTATCTATGTTAATATAATAGTACTCTCTGTTGTATGTCAACCTCACTCTTTATCTATATTAATATAATAGTACTCTCTGTTGTATGTCCACGTAACTACTTCTCAGGGTATGGATGAATCTTCATCAATTTTGATATGGTGGTTTAAAGGATCCACGTGGAAATACCTATATTTTTACAGTTTTTATGTGCATTTCTACTTTCTACTTTACCATATCTAAGCGGAACGTTACTAAATTTGATATGGAGATACAATGGGCTCATAAGAAAATAAGTACAAATTTTCAATTTTGTATTTTACAGTTTTTATGGGCGTTTTTTACCACTACTACTTCGCCCATGATGGATCTTCACCAAATTTATCATGAAGGTTTGTTGAGTCCATGAAAGATAATTCAAATTTGCAGTTTCATATTTTGTGTTTTGCAGTTTGATGTACTTTATCTTTTTCACAATAACATATAAGCGAAGCAAATTTTCATGACCTAAGATAAACTTTTATTAACCCTAAATTTACATAACTTCCGTACAAGAGACGGGTGCACCATCTAGCGGTAAAGAAGGTGACAAACACCCACGTAAAGAAGCACGCTGTATATCAAACAAGGAGCTACAAGTGTTGTTCCCATATAAGAGATCGAATCCCATATTTTTGCAGTATAAGCCCTCAACATTAACACCTAAACACTGGCAAAGAATTTCTTTGTTGTTTTTTTTTAATTTCGAACAAAGATACACAAGAGATATCTGCGTTAGCAGTCCCTATTTTAACTCAACGTAAGACTACAGGGAAGGCAGCTAGTCATCACCACTCACGCCAAATCTTGGGCTACTCTTTTACCAACGAATAGTGGGATTAACCCGTAACTTTATAACGCTCCCACAGCTGAAAGGATGAGCATGTTTGGGATGACGAGGATTCGAACCTGCGACCCTCAGATTGCGAGTCGAGTGATTAACCTGGTCATGCGAGGACTCCGGCAGTGGGTGATCGACTTTATCACAAGACATTTATTCTTACAGTGGACGGCATAGTTAAGTGGTTAGGGCGCTCGAATCGTAATTTGAGGGTTGTCGGTACGAATCCCTGTCACACTAAAGATGTTCGCTCTTGCAGCCGTTGGGATGTTATGATGTGACGGTTAAGCACGCTATTCATTGGTAAAAGAATAGCCCAAGAGTTGATGGTGGGTGGTAACGACTAGCTGCTTTCCCTCTAGTCTTGCAACGCTGAAGTAAAGACGGATAGCGCAGATAATTTTTGTGTAGCTTTGCACTAAATTTAAAAAAACAAATAAACAAACTTATAATGAATAGCTACTGCCTATTACATTACGTTTATAAAATGCCTTTATTAACATAAAAAATATATTATAAAACTACTAATTAAAAGTCTTACCGTGACATTTTACAAAACTGATACATTATTATATATTACTTTCATCAGAAATTATTTTCAGAGATATAAACTCTTTTATTGAATGTTATTAAAACTTTAAAGACTTGCGTGTTTTATTACCTGAAACTAGCTCAACGCACACCTTGTTTTAAATATATATATAGTTCATCTAAATAAATATTGATTTAAAATTAAGATTTAATGGCATTTTCTGCCTGAATATTGGTTATCGAAAACCGCTAACGCGCACGCAAGCCTAGAAATGTTAGCGAAGTTTCGCTAGAAACGTAATGATTTTGTTACGCTGTGCAGATTTGAAAACGCAGTGGTCCAGTTTACAGGAAACCATGCCAATAAAGCAAGAAATGAAGTTTTATGACTTCTTGACTGTTAATAACATTATTACAAACCACCAGCAATATTTTTGACTCACTGGATTCGTTGAGTCAATACTATGAAGGTCTGGGTCGGTCTTCTTTGAAATCATGAAGAGATACGCGCCACAAATTGTGAGATAAAAAGTAGTTGAAAAACAAAAACTGAAAATAATTAAAACAAATAATTCTTATTTTTAAATTATATTTATTTCAGAAAAGAAATTCCTGGAATTTTAAATACCAACTAATCAACTGTTACTCTTACAGTTAAGTTACTGGCTTCTAATAACTTGTAGAAGCATCGATTTGTTTTTGTTCAAAGCTATTTTTAAAGTAATTTGATGTTTAGTGCTATAATATTGTTTGATGTTTGATCTACAAGTTTGTAGTGGCCCGGCATGGTCAAGCGTGTTAAGGCATTCGACTCGTAATCCGAGGGTCGCGGGTTCGAATCCCGGTCGCACCAAACATGTTCGCCCTCCAAGCCATGGAGGCGTTATAATGTGATGGTCAATCCCACTGTTCGTTGGTAAATGAGTAGCCCAAGAGTTGGCGGTGGGCGTTGATGACTAGCTGCCTTCCCTCTGGTCTTACACTGCTAAATTATGGACGTCTAACGCAGATATCCCTCGAGTAGCTTTGAGCGAAATTCTAAACAAACAAACAAGTTTGTAGATGTTTTGACAAGTCTGTAGATGGTTTGATATTAAGTGTTCCAAATTTATAATAGGTTTAAAGCATGGTTTGATGTCTTTCACTATAAGCTTTTTTAGGTGGTTTGATGTCTTTCACTATAAGCTTTCTTAGGTGGTTTGACGTTTCATCTACAAATTAGGAGTTTTTTGATTTTTAATATTACAAGCTTATATGTGGTTTGATGTTTTATAATAGAAACTTGTAGGTGGTTTAGTGTTTAGTCTACTAGTTTTTGGTGGGTGGGCGTTTAATATTACAAGTTGTAGGTGATTTGTTGTTTAATCCATTTGTAAGCTTACTTCACACGTTTGTAGATGGTTTGGTGTTTAGTATACACGCTTGTAGGTGGTTTGGTGTTTAGTATACACGCTTGCAGGTGGTTTGGTGTTTAGTATACACGTTTATATGTGATTTAGTGTTTAGTATACACGTTTGTAGGTGGTTTGGTGTTTAGTATACACGCTTGTAGGTGGTTTGGTGTTTAGTATACACGTTTGTAGGTGGTTTGGTGTTTAGTATACACGCTTGTAGGTGGTTTGGTGTTTAGTATACACGTTTATATGTGATTTGGTGTTTAGTATACACGCTTGTAGGTGGTTTGGTGTTTAGTATACACGCTTGTAGGTGGTTTGGTGTTTAGTATACACGTTTATATGTGATTTGGTGTTTAGTATACACGTTTGTAGGTGGTTTGGTGTTTAGTATACACGCTTGTAGGTGGTTTGGTGTTTAGTATACACGTTTGTAGGTGGTTTGGTGTTTAGTATACACGTTTATATGTGATTTGGTGTTTAGTATACACGTTTGTAGGTGGTTTGGTGTTTAATATACACATTTGTAGGTGGCTTGGTGCTCAATATTAGACTTCTTGATGAAATTTATTGTAATTACTGAACATGAAATGTACACCTCAGATCAAAACCGAGCTCTCATTCGACACATGAATATTTTAATCACGTTTTTATTCTATAAATTTGTATAAAATCTGATTTCTTTTCCAAGTTCGTCAACAAAAATATCACAGATGACAGTGCTGTTCATAATATTAATAACACTGATGTTGTTTTTTCTATAACTTTAAGGTTACAACATCTGGCTTTTTTCATTTCGATTAATACCACCAGAGCAGCTATAGTTTTAATCGAAATATTAATTAGCTCGGGATTGTTTCAATAAATACTCATTTTAACTTGAAGTATCTGACTTATCTTGCCCTGACATCGCCAAATGATCAGCTCGCTAAACTATGTATTAATGAGCGTACGGATCACGTCCCTTGCCAAAATACAGCACTTCGCACTTTTATCTTTGGTACGTTATGAGTATGCAAATTGGATTAGAGTAACCCAAGAGTTGGCGGTGGGTGATTTAGACTAGCTTCCTTCCATTTAATCAGTTCTTCGCACTATGGTCCGTAAGTAAGATATGAGTGATGGTAAAATATACAAACTTGATTATAGTGCCAAAAGTGTTGGCGGTGGGTGATTCAGACAAGCTTCCTTTCCTTTAATATCTGAAACAAACACAAAAACATGCTTTCTTCTAATTGCTTATTTAAACGTAACATCTTTTCCGGGATTTCTTCCTTAGTATTTTTGTAAACAAAACTCTTGAGGTCTTTCTTACTCTGCAGTGTAATATAGAGGATACTAGATTATAGTATTATGCATTATGACAAGTCATCAAGTGATATTTTTAGTCTTCATTGATGACAAAGTGAATGGTATAAGGGCAGTAAACCTAAGGCTAGTAAAACTTCAACAGTTAACAGCCTTAGTTGACATGATGTGATTTTTCTACTTACATTATTGAAATAATGTCAAAACGTATTTTATTGTTGCTATATAAGTATTTCAAAACCTTTCTTGTGGTTTTAAGTCTGTCTATATATGTATCATTGTTACCATACTATAACTTGTCAATATAGATTTATCAAACCATCATGTCTGGTTCATTTTTTCCAAAAGCAAAAAGATACTTCAAAAGACGAATCAAACATTTGTGGTTAATTTATGGCAAATAATTGAATTTGGTCAATTTTAGGATGCGGAATCGAAACGTTTCTCTTGTCTGCCAGTTGTTTCTTCACCCACAAAAGTAGAAAACCGAAATGGCCACCGTTTACCTCTGAATCTAATTACATATCTCATAACACATAGAATTAAATTTTCTTTCTGATGAAGATGAAGATAATACATACTGATGTAAGTAACAGAACTGATCCTTATCCTGATGAAGATAATACATACTGATGTAAGTAACAGAACTGATCCTTATCCTGATGAAGATAATACATACTGATGTAAGTAACAGAACTGATCCTTATCCTGATGAAGATAATACATACTGATGTAAGTAACAGAACTGATACTTATCCTGATGAAGATAATACATACTGATGTAAGTAACAGAACTGATGCTTATCCTGATGAAGATAATACATACTTACGTAAGTAACGGAACTGATACTCATCCTGATGAAGATAATACATACTTACGTAAGTTACGGAACTGATACTTATCCTGATGAAGATAATACATACTGATGTAAGTAACAGAACTGATACTTATCCTGATGAAGATAATACATACTGATGTAAGTAACAGAACTGATACTTATCCTGATGAAAATAATACATACTGATGTAAGTAACAGAACTGATACTTATCCTGATGAAGATAATACATACTGATGTAAGTACAGAACTGATCCTTATCCTGATGAAGATAATACATTCCGATGAAAGCAACAGAACTGATACTTATCCTGATGAAGATAATACATACTGATGTAAGTAACAGAACTGATCTTTATCCTGATGAAGATAATACATACTGATGTAAGCAACAGAACTGATACTTATCCTGATGAAGATAATACATACTGATGTAAGTAACAGAACTGATCTTTATCCTGATGAAGATAATACATACTGATGTAAGTAACAGAACTGATCCTTATCCTGATGAAGATAATACATACTGATGTAAGCAACAGAACTGATTCTTCTCCTGATGAAGACGGAGATAATACATACCGATCTTTAATCCATAAAGATATGTTATCGAATTCACAAAATAACTTCGAACACATAAAATCAAAAGTTTGTTTTGCTACCACAGAGTATACAGAGAAGCAAAATATATAAAAATATCTTGTTTTGTATACATTCATTGAAACTTAAATCAAAACTACATACATATTTGCTGCCAAATACGAGTTGAATTAGCAGCCATTGGTTCAGAGCACATATGGTTTAGAGTACACTTAAGTATTCTTTTGTGTATAAAATAAATTAGTTTGGGGTAATTTTTATTTTGTTTTATTGTGGTTTTTCCAATAATACTTAATAAATATTTCACTTTTGATCTTTTCTTTTATATACATAGCAAACTCTCGAGCGAGTGGCAAACGACAATCCAGTGCCACGCTCTTCTTGTTGTCCATCATGTGGCAGTTGTTAGAACTACGAAACGTGTGTGTTCTGCTGACTTCTTCTCCTTGGTATCTCAAGAGCTGTTGTGTTTCCTAAGTCACTATCATCCAGTCCCTAAGAAGTAAGAGTTTGTGGACTCTGTGTTATCACATGGATTTATAATGCTTGAAAAATACCAATTGATTTATTTATCCGTGTGGATGTTTATGAATGCGTGGCTCACATTCTTAAAGGACTCATGAGGCCAAAGCAGATAGTTAGTTGTTCATTTCACCGGAATCCAAGAGAGAAGCTGAAAAAAAATGAACAACAAACGTAAGAGACGAATAAAATCTATGTTGGATTTTCATTTTAAGTTGAAATTGAAATGCCAGAAATAATGCTCTTTAAACCGACGAGTGAATGAAAGGCTTACGTGTTTCTTGCTGTATAACTTCTTTATCGATTGTAAGTTTAGGATGTTTGTTTAAGAATTAAATCATTATGAAAACTTGTTCTGTTTTCGTGTATTTAGTGAACTTTCTCACATGATATATTTGTATAAAAGCTTACAATTGAAACCACATTGGAAACTGGAACACAAAAGGGAAACATGCCAGCTTTGAAATCGATTTTGTGTATTTCATGGACATTGATCTACTGAATAATCATTACCCATGTTCTTTTATCCGGTTCACCGACTTGCACGCTTCACAGAAGATCAGGGTTCGAACTCTAGGGAAATAGGCGTTATTTACTTTCATATTTTTATTTAGTTTGTAGTAATAGGAAAAACAAAAAAAAACTTCGCAAGATATTCCCGTGATGTCTTACTCCCTCTGCACTCACTTCTATTGCTAAATAATTACATTCAAACAAAAGCAGTGAAGTAAAACTATCGAGCTCAGATACTCCAATCTTTAACACGAGTTATTATCTCTGGCGAGTGCTAATAATTTAAAGTTCAATATTCAGTTTCTTATTTAGTAACTATAAAGGTAGAATCTTGGACCACAGATCCTAACTACATACCTGCAAAACTTAAAAAAACCCTTCTTATTCAATGAATTTCAAACCACAGTACCTAAATGTATACCTGTAGAATTATAAAACACAGTACCTAAATGTCTACATGTAGAATTATAAAACACAGTACCTAAATGTCTACATGTAGAATTATAAAACACAGTACCTAAATGTCTACATGTAGAATTATAAAACACAGTACCTAAATGTCTACATGTAGAATTATAAAACACAGTACCTAAATGTCTACATGTAGAATTATAAAACAGTACCTATATGTCTACATGTAGAATTATAAAACACAGTACCTAAATGTATACCTGTAGAATTATAAAACACAGTACCTAAATGTCTACATGTAGAATTATAAAACACAGTACCTAAATGTCTACATGTAGAATTATAAAACACAGTACCTAAATGTCTACATGTAGAATTATAAAACACAGTACCTAAATGTCTACATGTAGAATTATAAAACAGTACCTATATGTCTACATGTAGAATTATAAAACACAGTACCTAAATGTATACCTGTAGAATTATAAAACATAGTACCTAAATGTCTACATGTAGAATTATAAAACACAGTACCTAAATGTCTACATGTAGAATTATAAAACACAGTACCTAAATGTCTACATGTAGAATTATAAAACACAGTACCTAAATGTCTACATGTAGAATTATAAAACACAGTACCTAAATGTTTACCTGCAGAATTTTAAAACACAGTACCTAAATGTATGCCTGTAGAATTTTAAAACACAGTACCTAAATTTCTACATGTAGAATTTTAAAACACAGTACCTAAATGTATACATGGAGAATTATAAAACACAGTACCTGAATATTTATATGTAGAATTTTAAAACGCAGTACCTAAATGTTTATCTGTAGAATTTTAGAACAGAGTACCTTATTGTGTACTTTTTGAATTTGAAAGTATAGTACGTAAATGTAGATATGGAGAATTTTAAAACATCGTACCTACATGTCTACATGGAACTTTAACACACAGTGTCTAAATGTTTATCTAAGGAATTTTAAAACATAGTACTTAAATCTCTACACGTGGAACTTCAAACCACAGTTTTTAACTTTTTTTACTGCAGAAGTGAAACTACAGCCCTCAGCTTCCTTCTTCTGGAAATTGAAAACATAGTTCATAGCTTCGTATATGAAATTGTTTCTTGAATGTTCCAACATATTAGTGAAGATTGAAGGAAAACTTTATTTAATAAACATTAGTTATCGTTGTGTTTTGTACACTTTAACTGAACTAGAAAATAAGATTACTAAATAAACAAGACGTGGTGTGACGCCAAAGAGAGGTTGCAGCCCCTGAACCTCGAATTCAAACTTAATATAGTAAGCAGACAAAATTTACTGTGACGAATACGTACAGTTTAACTTGTAAACATACTAATTATTGATGTTTTATCCTTGATTTACAATCAGTTTATTCAGTTGAAGATTACCTATCTTGGTTGTTATTGAAACTGACATTTGAAAACAAACAAACTTTATCCACCCTTTTCCTCACCCCTCGTGCATGATAATTAGTTTAATCATTTCATATATTTGATGTAAATAACAAGTTACTGTCCAGATTACTGATTCTAGAAGTGCGCGAGTGGTGAACGTGAAACACACGTAGTGCGTTACAAATGTTTTTTGGCTCAATAATTAATTTTGCTTTTCTTAGAAGAATCAAAAACAAAATTTCCATATCAAACGCTTTTTGACTACATGCCCTAATGAAACCGAAATGGCGAAACGTTGAAATAAAAGGTTTTATTACCACCTGGAGAGTAAAAGATCATTCATGTGTTTTCTATTCTTTAACTTTTTTTGTCTAAATATCTAAACCTCACTATTATACAGCAAAAAACAAAATATTTCTATGAAAGACACAAAGAGCGATGATAGTAGATCGATTATCTAAATGGAATACATTGTTCCTTTAATTTTGACTTAAAACCAATTGAGTAAAGATACACCTTGTAAGAAATAGTTGTAACGATTTTGTCGGTTTCCTCTTACTGTGATTATAAATACTTGTAGAATGAATTTATAAGGAACAATAAAGACGTTTTTCTCCAAGGAAAGTGTGAAGAAAACAAACATACAAGACACTATCAACCATCTATCAGTTGAGACACGTTCTAATAGCGTGTTACTAATCTGTCTTTCATGTTTTTTTCAGAATGAATTTGAGGAAGTTTACGCAATTACTCAATTACTCACGTTTTGAAGTGACAACGTATACCTAAAAACGGATAATGACATTGTAATACTTGTCGTAACCCAAATTACTTAAAGTTTAAACCATTTCCCATTCAAATACGTTCAAGTTAAGTACATGTCTGAATATTCGAGTTAAGTACATGTCTGAATATACAAGTTAAGCACATGTCTGAATATTCAAGTTAAGTACATGTCTGAATATTCGAGTTAAGTACATGTCTGAATATTCGAGTTAAGTACATGTCTGAATATTCAAGTTAAGTGCATGTCTGAATATTCAACTTAAGTGCATGTCTGAATATTCAACTTAAGTAAATGTCTGAATATTCTAGTTAAGTACATGTCTGAATATTCAAGTTAAGTACATGTCTGAATATTCAACTTAAGTAAATGTCTGAATATTCGAGTTAAGTACATGTCTGAATATTCTAGTTAAGTACATGTCTGAATATTCAAACGAGGTTTAATTTTTATTCGTGCCAACACTACTGAAGAAATATACTGATCGTAAAGTAACTAGAAGTCAGGCATAACGAGGGATTTGTTTTTTAAAATAAGAAAATAGCATAAGTGATCATACTGAATAACCTACCCATGTTCGTAGAAAACAGGAAAAACTAAAACTGCAGCTAATGGAGCAAACATATGAGGAAGCAATAACTCCGTTTTCCTGTGGAGGAAACCTCCAATCAGAAAACTATGACATTTTCAGTCAAGGTACAACGTTCTCTTCCAGGTATCCACAAGTAACGCCAATATTTGTTATTCTTTTATCCATGTATCAGTTTATCTAACGGTCCGTGTGCCTATTTTTCTGTCCTTAAGGTTGTACTTTTCCTGTCTCAATATCTGTCCATCCATTCGCCTTTTTGTCTATCTGTCTATTCACTCGTCCTTCCTTCTGTCCATCTATTTGTGTATCCTCCGACTGTTTGTCTATCTCTCCTTCCTATTATCTATCTAATTATTAAACGAAAGTGATTTTTTCTGGAGAGCTCCATGTCACGTTGAATTGTGCTATGTCAAGTATTTCGTGGAGTGGCTTAGCGATTTTGCTACGAAGTGGTCTTACTACGACAGTATACACAACAAAATCACGAGCTACGGAACATTTTTTAATCAGTTAATTAATTTAAATGTTACTCATGTGCTAATGATATAAATTAGAAAGTGTTGTCTTTTGTGTAAGCTCTGTCTTTGAAAGATGACCAATTCGTGTTGCTGATTATTGCACGTGCAAAAATAGATCACTTTGGTTAATCAATCAATACATTATGAGTAAGTTCAAATAACAATTTGCACAAAACCAAGTTATCTAAACGTCCCGTAGCTCAGAAAAAAACGTCAGTGACGAATTATTTATCTGTCTCTCGTGTGGATGCATTTTTGTTAGGTAGCATTCTATATACAAACATTATTTATCTGCCATGCAAACATTCAAAAAATGTCACGTTTTCATCTTTGGGTCACGTCCAAGAGATACTGAATAAAAGGAAACGTAATTAGACCTTAGTGACCTTAGATGTTCGTACATGAAACCCATGAGATTCGAATTCTGTCAATCATTGTATTAGTTCTTTCATAAAGACGAGGTTCGAAACCACCTACTGGTAAATGTGGTATGTAAAACGCATATATTTCGACATAAATACAAATTAACTAAATCTTACAACACTCAGATCGGAATATATGGAAAGTGAATAAAAAATTACTAACTAGCCAGGTAGCCAATGCGATAACTCGTCTTATATTACTGACTAGCTAGGTAGCCAATGGGATACCTTATCATTTAGTACTAAATAGCTAGGTAGCGAATGCGGTACCTCGTCTTATATTACCAACTAGCTAGGTAGCCAATGGGATACCTTATCTTATATTACTAAATAGCTAGGTAGCCAATGGAACACCTTGTCTTATATTACTAACTAGCCAGGTAGCCAATGGAACACCTTGTCTTATATTCCTAACTAGCTAGGTAGCCAATGGGAATACCTTTTCTTACGTTAAGAAACGGCTTCCCAGTGGCTCATCTACAGGTCAACGGGCTTATGTTTTATAACACAAAAAATTGAGTTTTGATCAGCTTGGTGGACATAACGCGCATAATGTTTGGCTTTACGCTTAGCAAAAATCAAATATTACAAAACAAACTGTATAAACAAAGAGAGATAAATTTATTTAATTATATGAGAAGATAGTTTTATTTTTCCTCTCTCTTTTATTAAAACAAAAAAAGAATGAATAAGACTTATATAATTTAATATTTATGTTTTTTTAATAACCTACTTAAGCCTGAATTAGGACTGAGAAAATTTCCTAGAACGTAGTCAAATAACCCTGAAACTTCTATTAATTTTCAACCATGATCTGTGCGAATAAACGGTGTCAATACAATCTGTCACAGATTCGTGTTCTGCACAAACCAAACTATAAGAAGCTAAACGACTTTTAATTAAAGGAACACAGTATACAATAACTCACTGCCTGAAACATTTCGAACTGTATGTCACCCAAGAATTGGTTATGGATTACTTAGTTTCATATGAATCTTATTATTAACCTAGATGTCGCTACGTGTTCACTGATCTCATTTCATTAACTAACAATTCTTTATTTATTTCAAACAAAATCATTTTTAAATCACGGTGAAAGCCTATCATCACGAGATCACGTGAACTGCTTTTATCGTTTTTAAACTATAATCTATCATTACACGCATTTCGCAGAACGACAATAGCTCCTAACTGTTCAAGTACTTACGGAATAGCCCCAACTAGTACAGCAGTAAAAGTCTAATGATTTACAACTCTAGAATCAGGGGTTTGATTCTCCTCCGTGCACTCAGTAGATAGTCCGATGTGGCTTTGCTGAAAGAAACGCACACATTAACGGAATGTGTTTCCATAAGGCAGATTTTACATCGATGTTATTTGATTTTTACATAATTCAAAAGTTGGTCCTAATCACAGAGAACACCCAATATAATCAACTTTATCAATGTAATGACTTGATATAATAAAAACTGAAACTGCTGTACAATTTGATAATATTTGTTGACACATACGAACAGAGGTTTTCAGATTCCATAGGATTCAAAAATTGAATAGTAATTTTGATTTAAGTTACTTGACCCGGATCTGTGTTTTATTTAGTGTTAACAATAATTATTTGTCACCAGTTAAATTTAATTTCAATCAGAAAACACAAGTTTTAACTACATATTACGTACTCACTAAAACAACGTGAGTTACATGATGTAGGGCACAGCATGGCCAGGTGGTTAAGGCACTCGACTAATAATCCGAAAGACGCGGGTTCGAATTCCCGTCACATCAAACATGCTCGCCTTTTCACCCGTGGGGGCGTTATAATGTGACGATAAATCCCATGCTTCGTTGGTAAAAGAGCAGCCCAAGAGTTGGCGGTGGGTAGTGATGACTAGCTGCCTTCCCTCTAGTCTTACACTGCTAAATTAAGGACGGCTAGCGCAGATAGCCCTCGTGTAGCTTTGCGCGACATTCAAAACAAAACAAACATGATGTTCATGATGGTTAAGCCTTATAAAAAACTCTAGTGATAAACGGAAAGCCTTACATAACAATAAGAAATACACATATGTACCTACTAGACTTTTTATTAGCAAACAAAGTAAAACGATGAACTAAAATATCGTATGCATTCACAAGAATTGGTCCCCAAAATATTCAAATTGATATTTTAAAGTTTTCCCTCTTGATAGTGACTTGAACTGCATGTGGCTAGTAGAATCTCATGAAACACTAACCCACCAAAGAAGACGACTGAACAGTGGAATTTGAGGAAATAGATATAATTTATGAGATTTTAAAAAAACTGCATTAAGAACTGTAATCTGGCGGCCAGAAAATATAACAACATATATTTTCGTTTTATTTGGGATGAAAATTTGTAGAATATTACTTCGTCAAACATAACTTATGGTTAAGAATCCGCCTTCCTGTACTTTTATTGACATTTGCAAGTCTTGATAGCTGATAAATCAATGCACTTGAAGCTAAGTATCTTGAGAAAAGTCTCATAAGAATGAAGATAAGCCTACAATATTGCACTGGAGGCCCAAGGATTTGGTTTCTCTGTTAGTGGAAGATATTTGAAAGTTATATTTTAGAGTAAAGTAAAATTTCCTTAAGCCAGTTCGTACGATAGGATAATACTGGAGTGATTATCTAGGTAAATATTTTCATAATAATAGTTTTCCTTCCTTTCCGTACCGAATAATGATAAATAAGTCACCACAGTAAAACAGAATAAATGTATGTCGTAATCCAAAGAATGTACGTTATGCATAATGTTACTAATAAATAACCAAAATATTGGTTGAAATAATTAGTTAAATTATTTAACTAGATGTACGGAAACCGAAACGCAAACCGAATAAAATTACCTAGTGGCTTATTTAGGAAGCTTTTGTATCATATTTTGAACTACTTAAGTTCACACGTTTAAAAAAATCTTATTAAAGGTACTCAAACATTCCTGAACCATTTTGTTTTGGTTTTGGTTTTGTTTTCCTTTAAATGAAACCTTGAGTCAGTGGTAACTTAGGGGACTTTCAGCTCTGAATTTAGAGATTCGATTCCCATTGTGTAGCTTCTCTGTAAGGACGCATCGCCATATTTACGTGAGAGTTTCTTATATAATCAATTAACTATTTTTTAAAATTTTCTACATATGTAGAAATAAAGCAGGTTAAAAAAAATTGTAATACTATTTAACTTTTTTGGAATAATGGTATTAAATATTTACATTTACTTATTTTACGAAATACCGTGCATGTTTGTTTGTATTTAAACTTTTCTCTCTGAGATAAGTATTAGAGAGGTCAAATTGGTTTCTTTCATTTGTTTTGAATTTCGCGCAAAGCCACACGAGAGCTACCTGTACTAGCCGTCCCTAATTTAGCAGTGTAAGACAAGAGGGAAGGCAGTTAGTCATCACCACCACCGCCAACTCTTGGGCTACTCTTTTGCCAACGAAGCTTGGGATTGACCATCACATTATAATGCCCCACCGGCTGAAAGGACGAGCATGTTTGGTGTGATGGGGATTCAAATCCGCGATCATCGGATCACGAGTCGAGTGCCTACCATCTTGTTTAATTGTTTCTGAAAGACTGACGTTAGCCATCCTTTGTTCACTTCCTGCCATCCCTACCATCTTGTTTAATTGTTACTGAAAGACTGATGTTACCCATCCTTTGTTCATTTCCTGTCATACCTACCATCTTGTTTAATTATTTCTGAAAGACTGATGCTAACCATCCTTTGTTCACTTCCTGCCATCTCTACCATCTTGTTTAATTGTTACTGAAAGACTGGTGTTAGCCATCCTTTGTTCACTTCCTGCCATCTCTACCATCTTGTTTAATTGTTTCTAAAAGACTGATGTTAGCCATCCTTTGTTCACTTCCTGTCATCTCTACCATCTTGTTTAATTGTTTCTGAAAGACTGATGTTAGCCATCCTTTGTTCACTTCCTGCCATCCCTACCATCGTGTTTAATTGTTTCTGAAAGACTGGTGCTAGCCATCCTTTGTTCACTTCCTGCCATCTCTACCATCTTGTTTAATTGTTTCTAAAAGACTGATGTTAGCCATCCTTTGTTCACTTCCTGCCATCTCTACTATCTTGTTTAATTGTTTCTAAAAGACTGATGTTAACCATCCTTTGTTCACTTCCTGCCATCTCTACCATCTTGTTTAATTGTTTCTGAAAAACTGATGTTAACCATCCTTTGTTCACTTCCTGTCATCCCTACCATCTTGTTTAATTATTTCTGAAAGACTGATGCTAACCATCCTTTGTTCACTTCCTGCCATCTCTACCATATTGTTTAATTGTTACTGAAAGACTGGTGTTAGCCATCCTTTGTTCACTTCCTGCCATCCCTACCATCGTGTTTAATTGTTTCTGAAAGACTGGTGTTAGCCATCCTTTGTTCACTTCCTGCCATCTCTACCATCTTGTTTAATTGTTTCTAAAAGACTGATGTTAGCCATCCTTTGTTCACTTCCTGCCATCTCTACTATCTTGTTTAATTGTTTCTGAATGACTGGTGCTAGCCATCATTTGTTCACTTCCTGCCATCTCTACTATCTTGTTTAATTGTTTCTGAAAGACTGGTGCTAGCCATCATTTGTTCACTTCCTGCCATCTCTACCATCTTGTTTAATTGTTTCTAAAAGACTGATGTTAGCCATCCTTTGTTCACTTCCTGCCATCTCTATCATCTTGTTTAATTGTTTCTAAAAGACTGATGTTAGCCATCCTTTGTTCACTTCCTGCCATCCCTACCATCTTGTTTAATTGTTACTGAAAGATTGGTGTTAGCCATCCTTTGTTCACTTCCTGCCATCTCTACCATCTTGTTTAATTGTTACTGAAAAACTGGTGTTAGCCATCCTTTGTTCACTTCCTGCCATCTCTACCATCTTGTTTAATTGTTTCTGAAAGACTGATGTTAACCATCCTTTGTTCACTTCCTGCCATCTCTACCATCTTGCTTTATTGTTACTGAAAGACTGATGTTAGCCATCCTTTGTTCACTTCCTGCCATCTCTACCATGTTGTTTAATTGTTTTTTTAAAAACTGATGTTAGCCATCCTTTGTTCACTTTATGCCATCCCTACCATCTTGTTTAATTGTTACTGAAAGACTGATGTTAACCATCCTTTGTTCACTTCCTGCCATCTGTACCATCTTGTTTAATTGTTTCTGAAAGATTGGTGTTAGCAATCCTTTGTTCACTTCCTGTCATCCCTACCATCTTGTTTAATTATTTCTGAAAGACTGATGTTAGCCATCCTTTGTTCACTTCCTGCCATTTCTACCATCTTGTTTAATTGTTACTGAAAGACTGGTGTTAGCCATTTTTGTTCACTTCCTGCCATCCCTACCATTGTGTTTAATTGTTTCTGAAAGACTGGTGTTAGCATTCCTTTGTTCACTTCCTGCCATCTCTACCATGTTGTTTAATTGTTTCTAAAAGACTGATGTTAGCCATCCTTTGTTCACTTCCTGCCATCCCTACCATCTTGTTTAATTGTTACTGAAAGATTGGTGTTAGCCATCCTTTGTTCACTTCCTGTCATCTCTACCATCTTGTTTAATTGTTTCTGAAAAACTGATGCTAACCATCCTTTGTTCACTTCCTGTCATCCCTACCATCTTGTTTAATTGTTACTGAAAGACTGATGCTAGCCATCCTTTGTTCACTTCCTGCCATCTCTACCATCATGTTTAATTGTTACTGAAAGATTGGTGTTAGCCATCCTTTGTTCACTTCCTGCCATCTCTACCATCTTGTTTAATTGTTTCTAAAAGACTGATGTTAGCCATCCTTTGTTCACTTCCTGCCATCTCTACTATCTTGTTTAATTGTTTCTGAAAGACTGGTGCTAGCCATCCTTTGTTCACTTCCTGCCATCTCTACCATCTTGTTTAATTGTTTCTAAAAGACTGATGTTAGCCATCCTTTGTTCACTTCCTGCCATCTCTACCATCTTGTTTAATTGTTTCTAAAAGACTGATGTTAGCCATCCTTTGTTCACTTCCTGCCATCCCTACCATCTTGTTTAATTGTTACTGAGAGATTGGTGTTAGCCATCCTTTGTTCACTTCCTGCCATCTCTACCATCTTGTTTAATTGTTACTCAAAACTGGTGTTAGCCATCCTTTGTTCACTTCCTGCCATCTCTACCATCTTGTTTAATTGTTTCTGAAAACTGATGTTAACCATCCTTTGTTCACTTCCTGTCATCCCTACCATCTTGTTTAATTATTTCTGAAAGACTGATGCTAACCATCCTTTGTTCACTTCCTGCCATCTCTACCATCTTGTTTAATTGTTTCTAAAAGACTGATGTTAGCCATCCTTTGTTCACTTCCTGCCATCCCTACTATCCTGTTTAATTGTTACTGAAAGATTGGTGTTAGCCATTCTTTGTTCACTTCCTGTCATCCCTACCATCTTGTTTAATTATTTCTGAAAGACTGATGCTAACCATCCTTTGTTCACTTCCTGCCATCTCTACCATCTTGTTTAATTGTTTCTAAACGACTGATGATAGCCATCCTTTGTTCACTTCCTGCCATCTCTACCATCTTGTTTAATTGTTTCTAAATGACTGATGTGAGCCATCGTTTGTTCACTTCCTGCCATCTCTACCATGTTGTTTAATTGTTTTTGAAAAACTGATGTTAGCCATCCTTTGTTCACTTTATGCCATCCCTACCATCTTGTTTAATTGTTACTGAAAGACTGATGTTAACCATCCTTTGTTCACTTCCTGCCATCTCTACCATCTTGTTTAATTGTTTCTGAAAAACTGATGTTAACCATCCTTTGTTCACTTCCTGTCATCCCTACCATCTTGTTTAATTATTTCTGAAAGACTGATGCTAACCATCCTTTGTTCACTTCCTGCCATCTCTACCATCGTGTTTAATTGTTACTAAACGACTGATGATAGCCATCCTTTGTTCACTTCCTGCCATCTCTACCATCTTGTTTAATTGTTTCTAAATGACTGATGTTAGCCATCCTTTGTTCACTTCCTGCCATCTCTACCATCTTGCTTAATTGTTACTGAAAGACTGATGTTAGCCATCCTTTGTTCACTTCCTGCCATCTCTACCATCTTGTTTAATTGTTTCTGAAAAACTGATGTTAACGTTCCTTTGTTCACTTCCTGTCATCCCTACCATCTTGTTTAATTATTTCTGAAAGACTGATGCTAACCATCCTTTGTTCACTTCCTGCCATCTCTACCATCGTGTTTAATTGTTTGTAAAAGACTGATGTCAGCCATCCTTTGTTCACTTCCTGCCATCCCTACCATCTTGTTTAATTGTTACTGAAAGATTGGTGTTAGCCATCCTTTGTTCACTTCCTGTCATCCCTACCATCTTGTTTAATTATTTCTGAAAGACTGATGCTAACTATCCTTTGTTCACTTCCTGCCATCTCTACCATCTTGTTTAATTGTTACTGAAAGACTGATGTTAACCATCCTTTGTTCACTTCCTGCCATCTCTACCATCTTGTTTAATTGTTTCTGAAAAACTGATGTTAACCATCCTTTGTTCACTTCCTGTCATCCCTACCATCTTGTTTAATTATTTCTGAAAGACTGATGCTAACCATCCTTTGTTCACTTCCTGCCATCTCTACCATCTTGTTTAATTGTTTCTAAAAGACTGATGTTAGCCATCCTTTGTTCACTTCCTGCCATCCCTACTATCCTGTTTAATTGTTACTGAAAGATTGGTGTTAGCCATTCTTTGTTCACTTCCTGCCATCTCTACCATCTTGTTTAATTGTTTCTGAAAGATTGGTGTTAGCAATCCTTTGTTCACTTCCTGTCATCCCTACCATCTTGTTTAATTATTTCTGAAAGACTGATGTTAGCCATCCTTTGTTCACTTCCTGCCATTTCTACCATCTTGTTTAATTGTTACTGAAAGACTGGTGTTAGCCATTTTTGTTCACTTCCTGCCATCCCTACCATTGTGTTTAATTGTTTCTGAAAGACTGGTGTTAGCATTCCTTTGTTCACTTCCTGCCATCTCTACCATGTTGTTTAATTGTTTCTAAAAGACTGATGTTAGCCATCCTTTGTTCACTTCCTGCCATCTCTACTATCTTGTTTAATTGTTTCTGAAAGACTGGTGCTAGCCATCCTTTGTTCACTTCCTGCCATCTCTACCATCTTGTTTAATTGTTTCTAAAAGACTGATGTTAGCCATCCTTTGTTCACTTCCTGCCATCTCTACCATCTTGTTTAATTGTTTCTAAAAGACTGATGTTAGCCATCCTTTGTTCACTTCCTGCCATCCCTACCATCTTGTTTAATTGTTACTGAGAGATTGGTGTTAGCCATCCTTTGTTCACTTCCTGCCATCTCTACCATCTTGTTTAATTGTTACTCAAAAACTGGTGTTAGCCATCCTTTGTTCACTTCCTGCCATCTCTACCATCTTGTTTAATTGTTTCTGAAAAACTGATGTTAACCATCCTTTGTTCACTTCCTGTCATCCCTACCATCTTGTTTAATTATTTCTGAAAGACTGATGCTAACCATCCTTTGTTCACTTCCTGCCATCTCTACCATCTTGTTTAATTGTTTCTAAAAGACTGATGTTAGCCATCCTTTGTTCACTTCCTGCCATCCCTACTATCCTGTTTAATTGTTACTGAAAGATTGGTGTTAGCCATTCTTTGTTCACTTCCTGTCATCCCTACCATCTTGTTTAATTATTTCTGAAAGACTGATGCTAACCATCCTTTGTTCACTTCCTGCCATCTCTACCATCTTGTTTAATTGTTTCTAAACGACTGATGATAGCCATCCTTTGTTCACTTCCTGCCATCTCTACCATCTTGTTTAATTGTTTCTAAATGACTGATGTGAGCCATCGTTTGTTCACTTCCTGCCATCTCTACCATGTTGTTTAATTGTTTTTGAAAAACTGATGTTAGCCATCCTTTGTTCACTTTATGCCATCCCTACCATCTTGTTTAATTGTTACTGAAAGACTGATGTTAACCATCCTTTGTTCATTTCCTGCCATCTCTACCATCTTGTTTAATTGTTTCTGAAAAACTGATGTTAACCATCCTTTGTTCACTTCCTGTCATCCCTACCATCTTGTTTAATTATTTCTGAAAGACTGATGCTAACCATCCTTTGTTCACTTCCTGCCATCTCTACCATCGTGTTTAATTGTTACTAAACGACTGATGATAGCCATCCTTTGTTCACTTCCTGCCATCTCTACCATCTTGTTTAATTGTTTCTAAATGACTGATGTTAGCCATCCTTTGTTCACTTCCTGCCATCTCTACCATCTTGTTTAATTGTTACTGAAAGACTGATGTTAGCCATCCTTTGTTCACTTCCTGCCATCTCTACCATCTTGTTTAATTGTTTCTGAAAAACTGATGTTAACGTTCCTTTGTTCACTTCCTGTCATCCCTACCATCTTGTTTAATTATTTCTGAAAGACCGATGCTAACCATCCTTTGTTCACTTCCTGCCATCTCTACCATCGTGTTTAATTGTTTGTAAAGACTGATGTCAGCCATCCTTTGTTCACTTCCTGCCATCCCTACCATCTTGTTTAATTGTTACTGAAAGATTGGTGTTAGCCATCCTTTGTTCACTTCCTGTCATCCCTACCATCTTGTTTAATTATTTCTGAAAGACTGATGTTAACTATCCTTTGTTCACTTCCTGCCATCTCTACCATCTTGTTTAATTGTTACTGAAAGACTGATGTTAACCATCCTTTGTTCACTTCCTGCCATCTCTACCATCTTGTTTAATTGTTTCTGAAAAACTGATGTTAACCATCCTTTGTTCACTTCCTGTCATCCCTACCATCTTGTTTAATTATTTCTGAAAGACTGATGCTAACCATCCTTTGTTCACTTCCTGCCATCTCTACCATCTTGTTTAATTGTTTCTAAAAGACTGATGTTAGCCATCCTTTGTTCACTTCCTGCCATCCCTACTATCCTGTTTAATTGTTACTGAAAGATTGGTGTTAGCCATTCTTTGTTCACTTCCTGTCATCCCTACCATCTTGTTTAATTATTTCTGAAAGACTGATGTTAACCATCCTTTGTTCACTTCCTGCCATCTCTACCATCTTGTTTAATTGTTTCTAAACGACTGATGATAGCCATCCTTTGTTCACTTCCTGCCATCTCTACCATCTTGTTTAATTGTTTCTAAATGACTGATGTTAGCCATCCTTTGTTCACTTCCTGCCATCTCTACCATCTTGTTTAATTGTTTCTGAAAGACTGATGTTAGCCATCCTTTGTTCACTTCCTGCCATCTCTACCATCTTGTTTAATTGTTTCTGAAAAACTGATGTTAACCATTTTTTGTTCACTTCCTGTCATCCCTACCATCTTGTTTAATTATTTCTGAAAGACCGATGCTAACCATCCTTTGTTCACTTCCTGCCATCTCTACCATCGTGTTTAATTATTTCTGAAAGACTGATGCTAACCATCCTTTGTTCACTTCCTGCCATCTCTACCATCTTGTTTAATTGTTTCTAAAAGACTGATGTTAGCCATCCTTTGTTCACTTCCTGCCATCCCTACCATCTTGTTTAATTGTTTCTAAACGACTGATGATAGCCATCCTTTGTTCACTTCCTGCCATCTCTACCATCTTGTTTAATTGTTTCTAAATGACTGATGTTAGCCATCGTTTGTTCACTTCCTGCCATCTCTAACATCTTGTTTAATTGTTACTGAAAGACTGGTGTTAGCCATCCTTTGTTCACTTCCTGCCATCTCTACCATCTTGTTTAATTGTTTCTAAAAGACTGATGTAAGCCATCCTTTGTTCACTTCCTGCCATCCCTACCATCTTGTTTAATTGTTACTGAAAGATTGGTGTTAGCCATCCTTTGTTCACTTCCTGTCATCCCTACCATCTTGTTTAATTATTTCTGAAAGACTGATGCTAACCATCCTTTGTTCACTTCCTGCCATCTCTACCATCTTGTTTAATTGTTTCTAAAAGACTGATGTTAGCCATCCTTTGTTCACTTTCTGCCATGTCTTCCATCTTGTTTAATTGTTTCTGAAAGACTGATGTTAGCCATCCTTTGTTCACTTCCTGTTATAAAACGTTTTCTTTACTTCTTTGCTTATTTTTAATGAAGTGTTTTAATAGACATAGGAAGGTTATATTTATAACACAATGATATTTCAATTATGATATTTATCGTTTATCTATTATTGGCTGGTAATTCCTGTTTTACCCTGTAGCAAGCTTTTCAAAGGAACATTACATGTCTGTACAAAAGCAAACTTCAAGGGGTAATGGTAACATCGTTTTCACCAGAGTTATGGTTTTTTAAATTACTACCAGTTAGTAATACCTATAAAAACTGTTTGTAAGTACGTTACCTTAGCGGAATTGGTTGATACTATTGTTTTGGTTTATTTCAGTTATCGTGTGATATAAAATAAGTGGAATTAGGGAGAATAAACGTTTTTCTATGAGTGTTAAAGACATTCCAGAACTTGTTATTACATAGATATTGTTATAAAAATAAACACTCTATAGTATTGTAAAGGTATTGATGGTCTATTGACAAGATATTTAAAATGTCACTTTGATGAACAATTAGAGTGTGCCCTACAATGACAAAACTGCATTTGTGCTTTGAGCGCGGGTTTGGCCCCGTGATAAAGCTTTGGATTTCTGAACTTATGAGTCGGCTATAGGTGCGTTATAAGTATGACAAACAATCTCTTGGCGTGAATGGTTGGTGGTCGGTTGCTACTGACCGAATGTCTCTGGCAACTTTGCTATAAATACAAATCTAGATATGTGTCTATTTGTAATTTCTCTTGATTATAAATTACATACGTATTTGGGGTTGAAAGGGAAGTTTCTCGCTTAAGCACGCAGGTAGTAATATTCGAAACCTACTTTAATCTGAACATGTTAATATGGTAAAGCTATATATCCGTAAGATTTGTGTACAACGATGACCCATGAAACCCTTGACGGTAGATAATTAACTCTTAGCGATGAGGCCTATAAGCTGCAAATTAGCAATAGTGATTAATACATATGGCAGTTGGTCAATCTAAACCCGAAACATTGGTGTACAGACCTTATTAATGAGGGATGAATTTGTTTGGTTCTTTCCTTTATTATTTTATATCTCTCGGTGTTATTTTTAACGGTCGCTTCATGTCTTAATCTCTTCGCTTGTTAGTTGTAAAACATTTCTGAACATTACAAGGTAATTACTTTTGAACTTCGAATAAACTGGTAAAGCGTTTCAATTTTATTTTGTGTCAGAACATCTGAAATTCACACGATTTTCTCTTCTTATCTTAGGTTTATTTTTTTAAATCTGATAACGTGTGCGGTAAATGATGTGTAGTTCAGAAGTGAAAATAACTTAAAAATAACTTCACCGCTTATTCTAATTATTCATGTATTTAAACACAAAATGATAAACCGGCTGTACTGAAACTGTGTATTAGGTGAACAAGGTTATCAAGCGAAGTTCGGTTAATTTTAATCGCTTGTTTCTGATCAGTTCTCTTGACCTTTAACTCACTTCATGTTTTTAAAAACATTCCAGAAACTTCTGTGTATAATTCTTAAATGATATTACGAAAATGTGACATTAGTTAAAGCTCTTACGTCATTAATCGGTTTTTTTAGTAGCTTTGACGAGCAGTAGAGATACACGTGACGTCAACCAACCAACCACTAGCTCGAGCAGAGTTAAAATCTAGTCGGTCGGTCAACAAAAAGCGAAACTGATTTTAGTTACTTAAAAAAAAATGTCGAAAAACATCTTTAAATCTAAATAGCCAGAGTGTGATATGACAAGCAGCGCACTTAGGCTTTAAACCGGAAGGTTCGTGGTTTGCGTTTCGTTGCATAGGAAAGAGATCCGCTCTTCGGAGCTGTTGGAGTGTTATAAGAGTGATAGTCAAATCACAATATCCCATCAGACAAGAGCAGCCTACGTGTTGATGATGTAAGATATTGACTGTATACCTTTCCTCTAGTCTATCAGAGAGCTACCTGTACTAGCCGTCCCTAATTTAGCAGTGTAAGACAAGAGGGAAGGCAGTTAGTCATCACCACCACCGCCAACTCTTGGGCTACTCTTTTGCCAACGAAGCTTGGGATTGACCATCACATTATAATGCCCCACCGGCTGAAAGGACGAGCATGTTTGGTGTGATGGGGATTCAAATCCGCGATCATCGGATCACGAGTCGAGTGCCATTGTCTACCATGTTGTTTAATTGTTTTTTTAAAAACTGATGTTAGCCATCCTTTTTTCACTTTATGCCATCCCTACCATCTTGTTTAATTGTTACTGAAAGACTGATGTTAACCATCCTTTGTTCACTTCCTGCCATCTCTACCATCTTGTTTAATTGTTTCTGAAAAACTGATGTTAACCATCCTTTGTTCACTTCCTGTCATCCCTACAATCTTGTTTAATTATTTCTGAAAGACTGATGCTAACCATCCTTTGTTCACTTCCTGCCATCTCTACCATCTTGTTTAATTGTTTCTAAAAGACTGATGTTAGCCATCCTTTGTTCACTTCCTGCCATCCCTACTATCCTGTTTAATTGTTACTGAAAGATTGGTGTTAGCCATTCTTTGTTCACTTCCTGTCATCCCTACCATCTTGTTTAATTATTTCTGAAAGACTGATGCTAACCATCCTTTGTTCACTTCCTGCCATCTCTACCATCTTGTTTAATTGTTTCTAAACGACTGATGATAGCCATCCTTTGTTCAATTCCTGCCATCTCTACCATCTTGTTTAATTGTTTCTAAATGACTGATGTTAGCCATCGTTTGTTCACTTCCTGCCATCTCTACCATGTTGTTTAATTGTTTTTTGAAAAACTGATGTTAGCCATCCTTTGTTCACTTTATGCCATCTCTACCATCTTGTTTAATTGTTACTGAAAGACTGATGTTAACCATCCTTTGTTCACTTCCTGTCATCCCTACCATCTTGTTTAATTATTTCTGAAAGACTGATGCTAACCATCCTTTGTTCACTTCCTGCCATCTCTACCATCGTGTTTAATTGTTACTAAACGACTGATGATAGCCATCCTTTGTTCACTTCCTGCCATCTCTACCATCTTGTTTAATTGTTTCTAAATGACTGATGTTAGCCATCCTTTGTTCACTTCCTGCCATCTCTACCATCTTGCTTAATTGTTACTGAAAGACTGATGTTAGCCATCCTTTGTTCACTTCCTGCCATCTCTACCATCTTGTTTAATTGTTTCTGAAAAACTGATGTTAACCATCCTTTGTTCACTTCCTGTCATCCCTACCATCTTGTTTAATTATTTCTGAAAGACCGATGCTAACCATCCTTTGTTCACTTCCTGCCATCTCTACCATCGTGTTTAATTGTTTGTAAAAGACTGATGTCAGCCATCCTTTGTTCACTTCCTGCCATCCCTACCATCTTGTTTAATTGTTACTGAAAGATTGGTGTTAGCCATCCTTTGTTCACTTCCTGTCATCCCTACCATCTTGTTTAATTATTTCTGAAAGACTGATGCTAACCATCCTTTGTTCACTTCCTGCCATCTCTACCATCTTGTTTAATTGTTTCTAAACGACTGATGATAGCCATCCTTTGTTCACTTCCTGCCATCTCTACCATCTTGTTTAATTGTTTCTAAATGACTGATGTTAGCCATCGTTTGTTCACTTCCTGCCATCTCTAACATCTTGTTTAATTGTTACTGAAAGACTGGTGTTAGCCATCCTTTGTTCACTTCCTGCCATCTCTACCATCTTGTTTAATTGTTTCTAAAAGACTGATGTAAGCCATCCTTTGTTCACTTCCTGCCATCCCTACCATCTTGTTTAATTGTTACTGAAAGATTGGTGTTAGCCATCCTTTGTTCACTTCCTGTCATCCCTACCATCTTGTTTAATTATTTCTGAAAGACTGATGCTAACCATCCTTTGTTCACTTCCTGCCATCTCTACCATCTTGTTTAATTGTTTCTAAAAGACTGATGTTAGCCATCCTTTGTTCACTTTCTGCCATGTCTTCCATCTTGTTTAATTGTTTCTGAAAGACTGATGTTAGCCATCCTTTGTTCACTTCCTGTTATAAAAAGTTTTCTTTACTTCTTTGCTTATTTTTAATGAAGTGTTTTAATAGACATAGGAAGGTTATATTTATAACACAATGATATTTCAATTATGATATTTATCGTTTATCTATTATTGGCTGGTAATTCCTGTTTTACCCTGTAGCAAGCTTTTCAAAGGAACATTACATGTCTGTACAAAAGCAAACTTCAAGGGGTAATGGTAACATCGTTTTCACCAGAGTTATGATTTTTAAATTACTACCAGTTAGTAATACCTATAAAAACTGTTTGTAAGTACGTTACCTTAGCGGAATTGGTTGATACTATTGTTTTGGTTTATTTCAGTTATCGTGTGATATAAAATAAGTGGAATTAGGGAGAATAAACGTTTTTCTATGAGTGTTAAAGACATTCCAGAACTTGTTATTACATAGATATTGTTATAAAAATAAACACTCTATAGTATTGTAAAGGTATTGATGGTCTATTGACAAGATATTTAAAATGTCACTTTGATGAACAATTAGAGTGTGCCCTACAATGACAAAACTGCATTTGTGCTTTGAGCGCGGGTTTGGCCCCGTGATAAAGCTTTGGATTTCTGAACTTATGAGTCGGCTATAGGTGCGTTATAAGTATGACAAACAATCTCTTGGCGTGAATGGTTGGTAGTCGGTTGCTACTGACCGAATGTCTCTGGCAACTTTGCTATAAATACAAATCTAGATATGTGTCTATTTGTAATTTCTCTTGATTATAAATTACATACGTATTTGGGGTTGAAAGGGAAGTTTCTCGCTTAAGCACGCAGGTAGTAATATTCGAAACCTACTTTAATCTGAACATGTTAATATGGTAAAGCTATATATCCGTAAGATTTGTGTACAACGATGACCCATGAAACCCTTGACGGTAGATAATTAACTCTTAGCGATGAGGCCTATAAGCTGCAAATTAGCAATAGTGATTAATACATATGGCAGTTGGTCAATCTAAACCCGAAACATTGGTGTACAGACCTTATTAATGAGGGATGAATTTGTTTGGTTCTTTCCTTTATTATTTTATATCTCTCGGTGTTATTTTTAACGGTCGCTTCATGTCTTAATCTCTTCGCTTGTTAGTTGTAAAACATTTCTGAACATTACAAGGTAATTACTTTTGAACTTCGAATAAACTGGTAAAGCGTTTCAATTTTATTTTGTCTCAGAACATCTGAAATTCACACGATTTTCTCTTCTTATCTTAGGTTTATTTTTTTAAATCTGATAACGTGTGCGGTAAATGATGTGTAGTTCAGAAGTGAAAATAACTTAAAAATAACTTCACCGCTTATTCTAATTATTCATGTATTTAAACACAAAATGATAAACCGGCTGTACTGAAACTGTGTATTAGGTGAACAAGGTTATCAAGCGAAGTTCGGTTAATTTTAATCGCTTGTTTCTGATCAGTTCTCTTGACCTTTAACTCACTTCATGTTTTTAAAAACATTCCAGAAACTTCTGTGTATAATTCTTAAATGATATTACGAAAATGTGACATTAGTTAAAGCTCTTACGTCATTAATCGGTTTTTTTTAGTAGCTTTTGACGAGCAGTAGAGATACACGTGACGTCAACCAACCAACCACTAGCTCGAGCAGAGTTAAAATCTAGTCGGTCGGTCAACAAAAAGCGAAACTGATTTTAGTTACTTAAAAAAATGTCGAAAAACATCTTTAAATCTAAATAGCCAGAGTGTGATATGACAAGCAGCGCACTTAGGCTTTAAACCGGAAGGTTCGTGGTTTGCGTTTCGTTGCATAGGAAAGAGATCCGCTCTTCGGAGCTGTTGGAGTGTTATAAGAGTGATAGTCAAATCACAATATCCCATCAGACAAGAGCAGCCTACGTGTTGATGATGTAAGATATTGACTGTATACCTTTCCTCTAGTCTATCAGAGAGCTACCTGTACTAGCCGTCCCTAATTTAGCAGTGTAAGACAAGAGGGAAGGCAGTTAGTCATCACCACCACCGCCAACTCTTGGGCTACTCTTTTGCCAACGAAGCTTGGGATTGACCATCACATTATAATGCCCCACCGGCTGAAAGGACGAGCATGTTTGGTGTGATGGGGATTCAAATCCGCGATCATCGGATCACGAGTCGAGTGCCATTGTCTACCATGTTGTTTAATTGTTTTTTTAAAAACTGATGTTAGCCATCCTTTGTTCACTTTATGCCATCCCTACCATCTTGTTTAATTGTTACTGAAAGACTGATGTTAACCATCCTTTGTTCACTTCCTGCCATCTCTACCATCTTGTTTAATTGTTTCTGAAAAACTGATGTTAACCATCCTTTGTTCACTTCCTGTCATCCCTACCATCTTGTTTAATTATTTCTGAAAGACTGATGCTAACCATCCTTTGTTCACTTCCTGCCATCTCTACCATCTTGTTTAATTGTTTCTAAAAGACTGATGTTAGCCATCCTCTGTTCACTTCCTGCCATCCCTACTATCCTGTTTAATTGTTACTGAAAGATTGGTGTTAGCCATTCTTTGTTCACTTCCTGTCATCCCTACCATCTTGTTTAATTATTTCTGAAAGACTGATGCTAACCATCCTTTGTTCACTTCCTGCCATCTCTACCATCTTGTTTAATTGTTTCTAAACGACTGATGATAGCCATCCTTTGTTCACTTCCTGCCATCTCTACCATCTTGTTTAATTGTTTCTAAATGACTGATGTTAGCCATCGTTTGTTCACTTCCTGCCATCTCTACCATGTTGTTTAATTGTTTTTTGAAAAACTGATGTTAGCCATCCTTTGTTCACTTTATGCCATCCCTACCATCTTGTTTAATTGTTACTGAAAGACTGATGTTAACCATCCTTTGTTCACTTCCTGCCATCTCTACCATCTTGTTTAATTGTTTCTGAAAAACTGATGTTAACCATCCTTTGTTCACTTCCTGTCATCCCTACCATCTTGTTTAATTATTTCTGAAAGACTGATGCTAACCATCCTTTGTTCACTTCCTGCCATCTCTACCATCGTGTTTAATTGTTACTAAACGATTGACCGTCAAATTATAACGCCCTCACTAACGGTGTTTCGAACCTGCGACATTAAGATCACGTGTCAAATCCTTAACCATCTTGCCATGCCGGGCCCTCTTAGAGTAGAATTGGTCAAGCCAATAGGAGAGAAGAAAAGAAAGGTTAGATATTTTTCATTGGATATCTAAAAATTTGAAACAGTTATTTTTTAAGATATTATTTCTCTTTTACATTACTTTACTTTTCTATTAATCTTTCTCGCGTAGTTTCGAACGAAACAAGTGAAAGGCAATACTTGCGTTAAGCACGTGGTACTGGATTTCAAGTGCACACTTTATAACACCTTCAGCATATCCACTAACCAAGTGTATGTGAGATCAGAATATGTGATCAATCATCGTGCAAATTGAGAACTCTATGTCGTCTTGTTTTCTCTGCTAAAAATTCATGTTTCATAGATGCTCAGGTGCAATTGAAGAGTGGTGAGGTAGAATTAAAAAATAACACACGAGCTTTCATTCAAAGGGCCAACCCAATGAAAATGGCATGTTTTATTCATCAAAGTACACACAGTAAGGATGGTGAAGTCGAACGAAGAAACTGTGAAAAAACCGTGATTTATTCAAAATAATATGCATATAGATGAAATTTATCGAGGTTTAGGGCAGTAATTTAAAAAAAAAAAGTTCCCCTCGCGGATTCACAAAATAGAATGTGTGTTTTGCATATGTTTGGTTATTTTCACACCTGTAGCGCAAGTTCCTTGAAGTCAAACCGTGTGGTAGTAAAACCTAGAGTTTCTCTTGATGAATTAAATAAAACGTTCAATTGAATTCACTCAGTATTCGATTTCTCTCACTAGGTTTATTACAGTTTCATTTTGATCACAAGAAAGTTCTTCTGAATCCCGAAATTCAAGTATTGTCGTCTTTAATTATCTAATTATGGTGATTTGTCATGCGCTGGTTTACAGATCTCCAACTAAACTGACAGAACCTTCTATCACTACTGCATCTTGTTATAACTCGTGTTATTAACTCTGAGACGCAACAAATTCAAGAAAAAGTAAATATATTGTTCAGCTGCAGTTATTAAATTTATTGAATCTGAGAAAAAGCTGATCCTAAATATTAGATTAGAAACGTAATCATATAAAACAAATTGGAAACGTTTGTTTGTTTGTTTATTATAGTAAAACCACATAGGGCTAACTGCTCAGCCCACCGAGGAGAATCGAACCCCTAATTTTGGCGTTGTAAATCCTGAGACATACCGCTGTACTACCGGGGGGTAACTAGAAACGTAATCATATAAAACAAACTAGAAACGTACTCACATAAAACAAATTAGAAACGTAATCATATAAAACAAATTAGAAACGTAATAATCTAAAACAAACTAGAAACGTACTCGTATAAAACAAATTAGAAAGGTAATCATATAAAACAAACAAGAAAGGTAATCATATAAAACAAACTAGAAACGTACTCATATAAAACAAACAAGAAAGGTAATCATATAAAACAAACAAGAAAGGTAATCATATAAAACAAACTAGAAACGTAATCATATAAAACAAACTAGAAACGTAATCATATAAAACAAACTATAAACGTCAGAGATTTTGGAAGAAAACTGGAAACTATAATTTTGGTAATATTAACATATTTCAGGTCAAATTCGACTATAAAAAGTGATTCTGACTGAGTTGTTTAAAATTAAGATAAATTAACCAAAACAATAGTAAACTCAGTAAGTCAGATGACTCAGAAGTAGGAATCAATATCCTCAGTTTATTCAGATGTAAGTACCAATATTCTCAGCTGATTCAGAAGTAGGAACCAATATCCTCGGCTCGCTGAAAAGTAACAACCAAAAACCTCAGCTGACTCAGAAGTAAGAACCAAAAATCTCAGTTGGCTCAGAAGTAAGAACCAAAAATCTCAGTTGGCTCAGAAGTAAGAATCAATATTCTTAGAAGATTCAGAAGTGAGAGCCAATATCCTCAGCTGATTCAGAAGTAGGAACCAATATCCTAATCTGATTCAGAACTAAAAATCAATATCCTCAGCTGATTCAGAAGTAGGAACCAATATCCTCAGCTGATTCAGAAGTAAGAACCAATATCCTCAGCTGACCCAGAAGTAGGAACCAATATCCTCAGCTGACTCAGAAGTAAGAACCAGTATCTTCAGCTGACTCAGAAGTAAGAACCAAAAATCTCAGTTGGCTCAGAAGTAAGAACCAAAAAATCAGCTGACTCAGAAATAGGAATCAATATTCTTCGCTGACTTAGGTTAAGAACCAAAAACCTCAGCTGATTCAGAAGTAGGAACCGAGATGTTTTAAATAGAACAATATTAAGACGATCTCAGTCAAACAAGCGTACAGATGCTTGTTTATTCTTAATATATTTTAGGCCTAATTTTATACGTGTTATATTAATGCTGCACACTGCTTCGGCATGTTTCTACGTTTATCAAACATGTTTGTGTTAGGTAATTACTACACATACGTTTCTCATTCCCAGTTTCTCTTTCACTGTTACCTGTGAGCACATTTATCCAGGTGAGAAAAGCTTGTCTGTTTCTCACCACTACTATTGGTTCGTATGAGTCGATACAACTATATATTATTATACGATCTTTCATTTATATATATGTATAGTTTGTTCATGGAAGTAATCAGAGATGTTGTGCCATTGAAAGTCATATGTTTTTCGTTTTCAAATGTCCTTTTTTTGTAATTCACAACAATAATGATAGACAAGCAGTGGTTTGGGACATTTAATATATACAAAATTACAGTGAGAACACAGGAGACATAACGAGAGACTTGTTGTTGTAACTGACAACGCCTCTCATTAATATCAAATATAGATTATTTCAAATTCATTCTCCTAAAAGTGTCTTCATCAGTGCACATTATGTAATATATAAAACCGTTTTCAGGACTATGATAGCGTTCCAGTCAATCAACCAGGTTACAATCTAACTGCTTATACCAGAACCATGTTGGTTTTGCCAACGTCACACGTCACGTGTGTTTATAACATACAAACATTGGACAAGCGTTTTCACTTTGGACACCACACCCTAATCTGAACTACCAACATGCGCTACAAGGTGAGACAAGACTGAGTTTCTAAAACATATTACTATCTCATAGCATATAATTATAATAAATGTATTAAACTGAACATTACCCGCAGCAGAAAGAACAGTGTTTTCACCATATTATTAATCTACATACTGTAGATAAGACAGCCAACTGCCATTTCACACTATGTATCTTGGAGCAGCGGTCAGCGAGTCTGAAGTGTAAAACCAAATGTCCATTTCTTGTATATCGTTGCTGCAAAAATACGACCAGTATTTGAAGGCTATTGGTACAATGTAATAATAATGATTAAATTATCTTATTCGGTAATATAAAAGTAACTAAACAGTCGTTGATAGCTGGTTTATCTCTTATTTATCAGTTCTTAATGAGTGACACTGATAACCCACGCTCACGAACACACGGTAAATTAAAGTTTTTATCTCTGTAAAACTTCGGAACACTTTTTCCTCACATCTGTTTCTCTAAATATGAATACACCTTCACAGTAACTATAAGATCTAGTAAAACTGTCTTTTTTTTAGTGAGACTACAGGTTAGTGTTACAAATTTAATTTTTTTCCTGCACAACTGTACAAAACTATTTTAAAATAAACAATCACTACGTGATATTTCAACTGGTGGATTTGCATAAAATATAATTATAATATCAACACTCAAATTAATCAGAGCTTTGTAATATACTATATGTTATGACAATGTTACCTCATCCTCCGAGAAACTTAAAGGATAAAATTCAAATCTCGATCCCTTCGGTGAACACGATGAACATAGTTCAGTGAGGAAATTTGCGATAAAAAATAAACAAACCACCATGTTCCTTTGTAAAACAAGTAACAGAAAACAAAGTGTCTAACTCAATGTAGAGGGCGCAACTGAAGAGGGAAAACGTTAAAAATTTAGCTGTAACAAATCTGTATATTATAAATTGTCGTAATTATTGTTAAATAACAGTAATTTTTGAAAATAAAAGTAGGACGATAAAACTTTTAACTCATAGATTAATGGTGTAATTTTCACTTTAGGCTTAGGAATATTTAAACATACTGTTAAATCATGGAACAGGATATATACATTGTTTAATTAAATAAATACTGTCTAAAACTAGTTTCTTGTTTCTTGGTGTTATAAATTCAGCTTATATTGTTATAAGTTATAAATATAGATAGGTTCTAAATTTAGCTAAATGCATTTTATAATTAACGTTACGTAAATTGTTAGACTAATAACTTATTAAGTTCTATATAATTAAAGATAAACTTTAGTATAAAACAAAGTAGTGATAAAAATAATAATATTGTTCTTTAAACGTTAGGCTTAACAGTAACAATAGACTACTGGTATTTGGTATTAAATATTTACTTTACGTATAAATACAACTGTTAAGACTAGTCTAGAAGTAAAGCATTCACAGTATGTTAAGTGTAATGAGTGAGTTTTATTTGGGAACTCAGGACTGCTATATACTTCTGAGGAAGCTAGTAAAGAATATGTGTAATTTTTGTATCGGGTTGGAGACTATGATAATTCAAGTACAGACAATAGATAAAGAAATAAAGTGTAGACTGAGGGAAGTGGTAACAGGCTATTAGAATAAAAGTGGTGAATTTATTTATAATGAATCTATTCTGTTGAGCAACAAATTTCAGCCTTTAACTTCTGCAGATGAAGAATTATTGGAGGGAAGGAAAACAAAAGAGTCATAGAAAGATGTGGATGATAAGGAGGTCATTGTTATAGGTTATTCCTTGACGGGGTATGTGAATAGAATAGTCTGTTGGTTAGATAAGGAAAAAAGAACTATATTATACTACCAAGGGGCACAGGTGGAAGATATAACTGACAGAGTAGGAGATACAAGAAAGGGAGATATCAGACACAGTTTTGTGGAGCATATAGGGGCTAGTGATGTAGGGAAAGGTACATCAGAGGTATATGTTAATACGTGCAAATGGATGATGCAGGCATTTAAAGGAATATAACATAACTTCATTTTCTCAGGGGTACCGCCGGTAAGCACCTGTGTGGATAAAGGTTTAAGAAGTTCACTAGGACTAAATGCTAGGCTTAGGTCAATATATAAGGATAAAGTTTAGTTTTAAGAAGGTCATTAGGACAAAATGCTAGGTTTAGGTCAATGTATAAAAATAAAGGTTTAAGAAGTTCACTAGGACTAAATGCTAGGCTTAGGTCAATATATAAGGATAAAGTTTTAAGAAGATCATTAGGACAAAATGCTAGGTTTAGGTCAATGTATAAAAATAAAGGTTTAAGAAGGTCACTAGGACTAAATGCTAGGCTTAGGTCAATATATAAGGATAAAATTTTAAGAAGGTCATTAGTACTAAATGTTAGGTTTATGTCAATATATAAAAATAAAGATTTAAGATGGCCACTAGGACTAAATGCTAAGATTAGGTCAATATATATATAGAAAACTAAAGGTTTAAGAAAGTCACTAGGACTAAATACTAGAAGCTTAGGTCAATATATAAAAATAAAGTTAAGGAAGGTCACTAGGACTAAATGCTAGGATTAGGTCAATATATAAAACTAAAGGTTTAAGAAGGTCACTAGGACTAAATGCTGAGGCTTAGGTCAATATATAAGGATAAAGTTTTAAGAAGGTCATTAGGACAAAATGCTAGGCTTAGGTCAATATATAAAATAAAGATTTAAGAAGGCCACTAGAACTAAATGCTAGGATTAGGTCAATATATATATATAAAGTTAAAGATGGTCACTAGGACTAAATGCTAGGATTAGGTCAATATATAAAACTAAAGGTTTAAGAAGGTCACTAGGACTAAATACTAGGCTTAGGTCAATATATAAAATAAGGTTAAAGAATGTCACTAGGACTAAATGCTAGTATTAGGTCAATATATAAAAATAAAGATTTAAGATGGCCACTAGGACTAAATGCTAAGATTAGGTCAATATATAAGGATGAGCAGATAAGTTGGTTGGACTTATCGAACCGATTCAGTGGAAGAAAGAAGCTTTTTGGAATGGATGATTTAGATTTAAATAAGGTAGAGGATGACTTGTTTACTGAGGATATTAATGAACTGTAATGAAGTTTTAAACTAGCACTAGGCAGTGATGAGGGTCAGGGAAAATTAAGTGCGAACGGAATAATTTTTAGAAAAAAGTTAAACATAGGAAATGAGTATAGAAGTAGTTATAAGGATAAGCTTAACTGTTACTTTTGGAATGCTAGAAGTATACGAGATAAAACAGATGACATCAGAGCATTAATCAGAATTGCAGATTTGATTTTAAGGGGGATAACAGAATGTGGTTAAACATAGAGGATTTTGATGGAAAATGTTTCTTTGAAATACAAGGTTGCAGGCTGCTTAATAAGGACATTAAAGATAATACCAAAAGAAGTGAATTCAAACTCAAAGGTTTCTCTCAGCGAATATCAAAGGAAAAGGCTTTTAGTGGGAATTTGTTACAGACTATTAAATTATATTGATGAAACGTTACAAAGATATTAGGATTAATGAAGACACAATTACAGGCAATTTTAATTTTATGCATATAGATTGGGAAATGATAGATGTCAAACCATTACGGAAAAATGTTTTTGGAAACTGTTCAGGATGGCTGGTTTTCCTCACCAATTAGTCAGGGAACCTATTAAAAACGATTATATTTTTGATTCCTTCTTAACTTTAAACATAGAAATGATCGATAGGGAGGAAATTGGGGAACATCAGGGTGTAAGAAATAAGAAACAACAATATTTTGAAAGGATGCAACAAGAATTATCTGTTGTAGATTGGCCATGTAAGTTTTTTGGAGGTATTCATCAGATGTGAAAAAATGTTTAAATATTCAAGGTAAATATAGTCCTTATATAAAGGAAAGGGCAGCTGAAAATAAAACCCAAGTTGGCTCACAAAGAGTTCAAGAGATAAAATTAAAATTCGTTTAGCAGTTTATAAAATATCAAGAAAGTCGGTGAAACTGGAAATTAGGACATCAAAAAGAATTTATGATAAAAGGTTGGTTGATAAAAATTAACAGTTAGAATTTCTTTATATACATTAAGGAGAAACAAAATGTTAGGACAGGGATAGAACCCTTGAGGAATGGTAAAGGATCATTAAAGACAAACAAAATGTTAGGATGGGGGTAGAACCCTTGAGGAATGGTAAAGGTACATTAAAGACAAACAAAATATTAGGATCGGGGTAGAACCCTTGGGGGATGGTAAAGGAACATTAAGGACAAACAAAATGTTAGGATGAGGTAGAACCCTGAGGAAGTAAAGAACATTAAAGACAAACAAAATGTTAGGATCAGGTAGAACCCTTAGGGGATGGTAAAGGAACATTAAGGAGAAACAAAATGTTAGGATGGGGTAGACCCTTTGAGGGATGGTAAAGGAACATTAGGACAAACAAAATGTTAGGATGGGGTAGAACCAGGGAATGGTAAAGGAACATTAAGGACAAACAAAATGTTTGGAAGAAATAGAACCCTTGAGGGTATAGTAAAGGAACATTAGGATAAACAGAATGTTAGGGTAGGGTAGAACCCTTGATGGATGGTAAAGGAAACAAGGACAAACAAATGTTAGGATGGGGTAGAACACTTGAGGTATAGTAAAAAACATTATGGATAAACAGAATGTTAAGAATGGGTAGAACCATTGAGGGATGGTAAAGGAACATCAAGGACAAAAACAATGTTAGGATGGGGATAGAACCCTTGAGGGATGGTAAAGGAACATCAAGGACAAAAAATGTTAGGATGGGGTATAACCCTTGAGGGATGGTAAAGGAACATTAAAGATAAACAGAACGTTAGGATGGAAGTGGAACCCTTGAGGGATGGTAAAGGAACATTAAGGATAAACAAAATGGTAGGATGGGGATAGAATCCTTGAGGGATGGTAAAGAAACATTAAGAATAAACAAAATGTTAGGATGGAGGTAGAACCCTTGAGGGGTGGTAAAGAAGGCTACTACTTGGTCATTGTGAGAAGACCTAGTTATTTAATGCTGCTGGTTTTTCGAATTTTCCTCGCAAAGTTTTAAGCATTATTCCACATATTTAACAGTTGATAAATGATAAGTAGACCAAACAGTATCACTTCATTAATCCTTAGCTGGCTAAGATAAAATTGTAAAGCTTAAAAACTACAAGACTACTTGGCTTTATAATATTCATCATGGGTTTTGAAGGAGGTTAAATATTAGATATATGACCACTATATTTTGTCAGACCTTGAATAGTGGGCAGGTACCAGATGATTGGAAGTTAGCTAATGTAACTCCTCTTTTTAAGGGACGAGATGTTAATTGTCCCAGTAATTATAGACCCATTAGTCTTCGATAAGTTGTGGGAAAAGTTTTAGAAAGTCTGATAGAAGATGTTTTGGAAAGTTATTTGAAAAGTTTAAAGTTTATGGAATAATTTGCAATGTTTTACTTAAGGAAAATCTTTCCTTATAAATATTTTAGCATGCTTTGAAAAAGTTACTACAGATGAGACTAAGAGTGTAGATTTGTCTGGATTTTTATGAAGAATTTCATAAGGGGTTATCTGAAATGAAATTGAATAGAGTGGCTGGATAGAAGAAAGTAAAGGGTTGTTACAAATGGTCTTCAGTCAGACTGGATTAGTATTAAAAGTGGGGCACCTCGTAGCTCATCTTAGGATCATTTCTCTTTTTTATTTACGTCAACGATGTAGATGAAGGAATAGTCAATGAATTATTTAAATTTGCTGATTATATAAGAGTCTTTGATGTTGCTGGCTGTGGAGAGGGCGCTGCTGATTTATAAAAGATTTTAGATTATTTAGCGAGTTTGACAAATAAATGGAAGTTGGGTTTTAATTATAATAAATGCAAGATAATGCATGTGTATTATCATAATTCAAACTACAATTATAATTTTGATGATAATAGCTTTATTGGTGCCATCATAGTGAGGAATATTGGTGAACCCGTCCAAGTGGTGTACTGTTGCTAGTGGTAGGGCAAATAATATTTTAGGTTCTATCTGCAAAAATACTGAATAAAAGTCTAAAGAGGTTATAATTGCATCCTATATGTCACTGGTTAGGCCACATTTGAAATATTGTGTTCAGTCTTGGACTCTTTACCTTGGAAAAGACATTGAGCTGTTGGAAAAAGTTCCTAGAGGGATTACTAAAGTGGTACCTGAGATGGAGGGTTTTCACATGAGAAGAAGCTGAAATATCTCTAATTGTCTTCTCTTGAAAATTAAAAAAGTTGGGAGACCAAACTGAGACGTTTCAGTTTGTAAAGGGAACTGACACTGTGGATGAGTCATCGTGTTTCGTATTTAGCTGTGAGGACCATTACAACTTCAAATTTTGGGAGGATGGGAGTCATCTTCAGCTAAGACAGTTTTACTTTTCTTGTAGGGTGGTTGGCTTTGGAATGGGCTGTATATAGATGTTATAGAGGCATTAAACCTAAACGAGTTTTAAAAAAGCTTGAAAAGTGAATGATGGCTGGTTTTGAGTCGTTGTTGTTTTAGTGAATTTATATTAAAATGTGGACCAGACTTGATGAACAACATATTGTTCCATGACGTCATTACAAAAATCACCTTTCATCGTTTTCTAATGACTTTTTTTCTGGACTCTCAGTTTTTTATACTAAGTCTAAAATTATTTATGTACTATAGATTTAAATACAACGAAAATATCATGTTGAAACACTCAGTCGGGAAGAATTGTTTGTTTGTTTTTGAACCTCGCGCAAAGCTACACGACGGCTATCTGCACTAGCTGTCCCAAATTTAGCAATGTAAGACTAGAAGGAAGGCAGCTAGTCATCACCACCAACCGCCAACTCTTGGGCTACTCTATTACCAACGAATAGGGAACTTGACCATCACATTATAACGCCCCCACGGCTGGGAGGGCGAATAGATGTTCCCAGTGTACTCCGTCCTCGAGCCAAGGTCTGGCTCACTTCACTTTCGCTGCTTTCGTCCAGTTCTCCCGTCCTTCCTCTCACTCACAAATACTGCACTCCATTTTTTGAAATGTTAAAAATAAAGTAAAAATTCCACGGATATTTTAAAACATTTCTCATGTAATGGGACGAAGAGGAACTACAAAGTTCCTGAACACCCCAGTTGGAGAGAGAACTCTTCTGATATCTCTCTCTCTAAACTAAACCCCTGCCACGTTAGTTTGCGTTTGCGTTTGCGAGGGCGAACATGTTTGGTGCGACCGGGATTTGAACCCGTGACCCTCAGATTACGAGCCGAACGCCTTAATTTAGTTGGTCATGCCGGGCCTCAGTCGGGGAGGAACAATGGAAACCACCGAAAAAACGTTTTCAATCCAGTTTGTTTGTGGTGATAATTCTATAACTTCTCATTTCCCGTTCTTTTTTGTAATCTCTTTTTATTTAAAGTGTTTTTTTACTCAGGTCCTACATTAGATGTTAAATCCTTGATACGCGTAATTACATTTCCAGGTTTACTCTGACGAAACTGAAAAATAAATTGACGCAAATTCGGAACGTATATTTATCATGTTAAAATCACTCACACGTTTGTTAAATGCCTAGGAGAATTTTTTTTATTATTGCAGTATATTCCAGAAGACAGTAAGACAATTGAAACCCAGCGATGGTCTTGTCAACCTAAAATCTGACAGTCTCCAAAATAAAGGCAGAGAAAAAAATTCTCACCAGAACTTCAGACAAACAACGAAGAAAAACACGTGTAATCTGATCAATTCCATTGGTTTGTCTTGGAATACGAAATTCACTCTGCCTCGGGTTGTTCGTTTTACATCCACGTAGATCGTGAGACGTTTCGGAAAACTAAACAAACACTGTGTTTCTCTCAACCCTCGTCCAAAGTATAAGTGACTATAACTAAGAAAACATATGAGCTCGTGAAACTGACGAAGGGGTTAGTTTAGAGAACACCCGACATGACGTATGAAAAAAATAAAACAAATAGATAGACGAATAATGCGCATATGTAGCTCTACCGTTATTATTTTCCTATTAATAAAGATATAAAAGGTAAATATTGGTTCACATTGTTTTCTAAGTCGGTTTCATATATTAAAATAGCTTATTTATATTATAGTGTTAGGTTTTATAAATATAAAACATCCTATTCAGTCTATAACTGGAGAGAAGTTTAAGCCAACAAAAACTGTTATAAGTCTTAGTAACCTTAACATGTTTACAATAGATATTTAGACATTACTTGTTTATAACCATATTGTACGATATTAGGATTTTAATGTTGTCAATTTTAGTAACATTAACATATTTACACTAAATGTTTAAACATTAGTTGGCGCAGATAGTTCTCGTGGAGCTTTGCGCGAAATACAAAAACAAACAAAGAAAAACAGACAAACATTAGTTGTTTATAACCATATTTACGATATTATAACTGTAATGTTGTCTGTCTTAGTAACATTAATATGTTTACATTAGATGTATAAACATCACGTGTTTATGACCAGATTGTACGATTTTATAACTGTACTGTTGTCTGTCTTAGTAACATTAATATGTTTACATTAGATGTTTAAACATCACCTGTTTATGACCAGATTGTACGATATTATAACTGTATTGTTGTCAGTCTTAGTAACATTAATGTTTACATTAGATGTATAAACATCACCTGTTTATGACCAGATTGTACGATATTATAACTGTATTGTTGTCAGTCTTAGTAACATTAATATATTTACATTAGATGTATAAACATCACGTGTTTATGACCAGATTGTACGATATTACAAGAACTGTACAGATGTTACTGTTATGATTTATTGTATATTTACTTTGGTTAGGTCAATTTAACTCATATCTACTTCTGCCATTAAATCTCACAAAGTTTAGATTGAAATAATAATCAGTGATGTAGAAAAAACTCATTAGTAGAGAAATATATATATATAAAAACGGATCGTTTAGGTTGAGAAAATATTTTAAGAAAAACTATTCGTAAAATATTTTCTCAACACAAACGAGCCGTTTTTAAATATAAAGTTTAGGTTGATTCGCGTGACATCGTGGTTTCCGTAACATGTTTTGTAAGTTGTTTTTATCATATGGTAATAGTTTCAGTAAGATGTTTTGTAAGCTGTTTTTTATCATAGGGTAATAGATTCAGTAAGATATTTTATAAGACATTTTGTATCATAGGGTAATAGTTTCAGTAAGTTGTTTTGTAAGCTGTTTTTTATCATGGGGTAATAGTTTCAGTAAGATGTTTTGTAAGCTGTTTTTTATAATAGGGTAATAGTTTCAGTAAAATGTATTGTCAGCTTTTTATCATAGGGTCATAGTTTGTGTAAAATATTTTGTAAGCTGTTTTTATCATAGGGTAATAGTTTCAGTAAAATGTTTTGTAAGCTGTTTTTATCATAGGTAATAGATTCAGTAAGATGTTTTATAAGCCATTTTTTATCATAGGGTAATAGTTTCAGTAAGGTGTTTTGTAAGTTTTTTATCATGGGTAATAGTTACAGTAAGATGTTTTGTAAGCCGTTTTTATCATAGGGTAATAGTTTCACTAAAATGAATTCAAAAATGTTTTTCATCATAGGGTAATAGTTTCAGTAAGATATTTTAAGCTGTTTTTTATCATGGGGTAATAGTTTCAGTAAGATGTTTTGTAAGCTGTTTTTTATCATCAGGTAATAGTTTCAGTAAGATGTTTTGTAAGCTGTTTTTATCATAGGGTAATAGTTTTAGTAAAATGTTTTCAAAGCTGTTTTTCATCATAGGGTAATGGTTTCAGTAAGAATTTTGTTAACTGTTTTTATCATAGGGTAATAGTTTCAGTAAGATGTTTTGTAAGCTGTTTTTATCATAGGGTAATAGTTTCAGTAAGATGTTTTGTAAGCTGTTTTTTATCATAGGGTAATAGTTTCAGTAAGATGTTTTGTAAGCTGTTTTTATCATGGGGTAATAGTTTCAGTAAGATGTTTTGTAAGCTGTTTTTTATCATTAGGGTAATAGTTTCAGTAAGATGTTTTGTAAGCTGTTTTTATCACAGGGTAATAGTTTCAGTAAGATGTTTTGTAAGCTGTTTTTTATCATCAGGTAATAGTTTCAGTAAGATGTTTTGTAAGCTGTTTTTATCATATGGTAATAGTTTCAGTAAGATGTTTTGTAAGCTTTTTTAGGGTAAGCTGTTTTTATCATAGGGTAATAGTTTCAGTAAGATGTTTTGTAAGCTGTTTTATCATAGGGTAATAGTTTCAGTAAGATGTTTTGTAAGCTGTTTTTATCATAGGGTAATAGTTTCAGTAAGATGTTTTGTAAGCTGTTTTTTATCATAGGTTAATAGTTTCAGTAAGAATTTTGTTAACTGTTTTTATCATAGGGTAATAGTTTCAGTAAGATGTTTTGTAAGCTGTTTTTATCATGGGGTAATAGTTTCAGTAAGATGTTTTGTAAGCTGTTTTTTATCATAGGGTAATAGTTTCAGTAAGAATTTTGTAAACTGTTTTTATCATAGGATAATAGTTTCAGTAAGATGTTTTGTAAGCTGCTTTTTATCATGGGGTAATAGTTTCAGTAAGATGTTTTGTAAGCTATTTTTTATCATAGGGTAATAGTTTCAGTAAGATGTTTTGTAAGCTATTTTTATCATAGGGTAATAGTTTCAGTAAGATGTTTTGTAAGTTGTTCATCATAATAAAATAGTTTCACTAAGATGTTTTGTAAGCTTTTTTTATCATAGGGTAATAGTTTCAGTAAGATGTTTTGTAAGCTGTTTTTTTATCATAGGGTAATAGTTTCAGTAAGATGTTTTGTAAGCTGTTTTTTTATCATAGGGTAATAGTTTCAGTAAGATGTTTTGTAAGCTGTTTTTTATCATAGGGTAATAGTTTCAGTAAGATGTTTTGTAAGCTGTTTTTTATCATAGGGTAATAGTTTCAGTAAGATGTTTTGTAAGCTGTTTTTTATCATAGGGTAATAGTTTCAGTAAGATGTTTTGTAAGCTGTTGTTTATCATCTAGGGTAATAGTTTCAGTAAGATGTTTTGTAAGCTATTTTTATCATAGGGTAATAGTTTCAGTAAGATATTTTTTTGTAAGCTGTTTTTTATCATAGGGTAATAGTTTCAGTAAGATGTTTGGAAGCTTTTTTTTTATCATAGTGTAATGATTTCAGTAAGAATTTTGTTAACTATTTGTTATCATAGGGTAATAGTTTCAGTAAGATGTTTTGTAAGGTGTTGTTTATCATCTGGGGTAATAGTTTCAATAAGATGTTTTGTAAGCTATTTTTATAATAGGGTAATAGTTTCAGTAAGATGTTTTGTAAGCTGTTTTTTATCATAGTGTAATAGTTTCAGTAAGATGTTTTGTAAGCTGTTTTTTATCATAGGGTAATAGTTTCAGTAAGATGTTTTGTAAGCTGTTTTTTATCATAGGGTAATAGTTTCAGTAAGATGTTTTGTAAGCTGTTTTTTATCATAGGGTAATAGTTTCAGTAAGATGTTTTGTAAGCTGTTTTTTATCATAGGGTAATAGTTTCAGTAAGATGTTTTTGTAATCTGTTTTTTATCATAGGGTAATAGTTTCAGTAAGATGTTTTGTAAGCTGTTTTTATCATAGGGTAATAGTTTCAGTAAGATTTTTTGTAAGCTGTTTTTATCATAGGGTAATAGTTTCAGTAAGATGTTTTTAAACTGTTTTTATCATAGGGTAATAGTTTCAGTAAGATGTTTTGTAAGCTGTTTTTTATCATAGGGTAATAGTTTCAGTAAGATTTTTGTAAGCTGTTTTTTATCATAGGGTAATAGTTTCAGTAAGATGTTTTGTAAGCTGTTTTTATCATAGGGTAATAGTTTCAGTAAGATGTTTTGTAAGCTGTTTTTCATCATAGGGTAATAGTTTCAGTAAGATGTTTTGTAAGCTTTTTTTATCATAGGGTAATGATTTCAGTAAGAATTTTGTAAACTGTTTTTATCATAGGGTAATAGTTTCAGTAAGATGTTTTTTAAGCTGTTTTTTATCATGGGGTAATAGTTTCAGTAAGATGTTTTGTAAGTTTTTCATCATAGGGTAATAGTTTCATTAAGATGTTTTGTAAGCTTTTTTTTATCATAAGGTAATAGTTTCAGTAAGATGTTTTGTAAGCTGTTTTTTCATTATAGGGTAATAGTTTCAGTAAGAATTTTGTAAACTGTTTTTTATCATAGGGTAATAGTTTCAGTAAGATGTTTTGTAAGCTGTTTTTTATCATAGGGTAATAGTTTCAGTAAGATGTTTTGTAAACTTTTTTTTATCATGGGGTAATAGTTTCAGTAAGATGTTTTTAAACTGTTTTTTATCATAGGGTAATGATTTCAGTAAGATGTTTTGTAAACTGTTTTTATCATTGGGTAATAGTTTCAGTAAGATGTTTTGTAAGCTGTTTTTTATCATTGGGTAATAGTTTCAGTAAGATGTTTTGTAAGTTGTTCATCATAATAAAATAGTTTCAGTAAGATGTTTTGTAAGCTGTTTTTTATCATAGGGTAATGGTTTCAGTAAGAATTTTGTGAACTGTTTCAATCATAGAGTAATAGTTTCAGTAAGATATTTTGTAAGCTGTTTTTTATCATAAGGTAATAGTTTCAGTAAGATGTTTTGTAAGCTATTTTTTATCATAGGATAATAGTTTAAGAAAGATGTTTTGTAAGCTGTTTCTATCATGGGGTAATAGTTTCAGTAAGATGTTTTGTAAGCTGTTTTTTATCCTGGGGTAATAGTTACAGTAAGATGTTTTGTAAGCTATTTTTTATAATCGGGTAATGATTTCAGTAAGAATTTTGTAAACTGTTTTATCATTGGATAATAGTTTCAGTAAGATGTTTTGTAAGCTGTTTTTATCATGGGGTAATAGTTTCAGTAAGATGTTTTGTAAGCTATTTGTTATCATAGGGTAATGGTTTCAGTAAGATCTTTTGTAAGCTATTTGTTATCATAGGGTAATGGTTTCAGTAAGATCTTTTGTAAGCTATTTGTTATCATAGGGTAATGGTTTCAGTAAGATCTTTTATAAGCTATTTGTTATCATAGGGTAATGGTTTCAGTAAGATCTTTTGTAAGCCGTTTTTCATCATAGGGTAATAGTTTCATTAAGATGTATGGAAGCTGTTTTTTATAATAGTGTAATGATTTCAGTAAGAATTTTGTTAACTGTTTTTATCATAGGATAATAGTTTCATTAAGATGTTTTGTAAGGTGTTGTTTATCATCTGGGGTAATAGTTTCAGTAAGATGTTTTGTAAGCTATTTTTATAATAGGGTAATAGTTTCAGTAAGATGTTTTGTAAGCCGTTTTTTATCATAGGGTAATAGTTTCAGTAAGATGTTTTGTAAGCTGATTTTATCATGGGGAAATAGTTTCAGTAAGATGTTTTGTAAGCTGTGTATTATCATAGAGTAATAGTTTCAGTAAGATTTTTGTAAGCTGATTTTATCATAGGGTAATGATTTCAGTAAGAATTTTTTAAACTGTTTTTATCATAACGTAATAGTTTCAGTAAGATGTTTTGTGAGCTGTTTTTTATAATAGGGTAATAGTTTGAGTAAAATGTTTTGTAAGCTGTTTTATCATAGGGTAATAGTTTCAGTAAGATGTTTTGTAAGCTGTTTTTTTATCATAGGGTAATGATTTCAGTATAAATTTTTTAAACTGTTTTTTACATAGGATAATAGCTTCATTAAGATGTTTGGAAAGCTGTTTTTATCATAAAGTAATAGTTTCAGTAAAATGTTTTCTAAGCTGTGTTTTATTATTGTGTAATAGTTTCAGTAAGAATTTTGTAAACTGTTTTCATCAAGGAATAATAGTTTCAGTAAGATATTTTGTAAGCTGTTTTTATCATAGGGTAATAGTTTCAGTAAGATGTTTTGTAAGCTGTTTTTATCATAGGATAATAGTTTCAGTAAGATGTTTTGTAAGCTGTTTTTTATCATAGGGTAATAGTTTCAGTAAGATGTTTTGTAAGCTGTTTTTTTTATCATAGGGTAATGATTTCAGTAAGAATTTTGTAAACTGTTTTTATCATAGGATAATAGTTTCAGTAAGATGTTTTGTAAGCTGTTTTTATCATGGGGTAATAGTTTCAGTAAGATGTTTTGTAAGCTGTTTTTATCATAGGGTAATAGTTTCAGTAAAATGTTTTGTAAGCTGTTTTTATCATAGGGTAATAGTTTCAGTAAGATGTTTTGTAAGCTGTTTTTATCATAGGGTAATAGTTTCAGTAAGATGTTTTGTAAGCTGTTTTTTATCATAGGTAATAGTTTCAGTAAGATGTTTTGTAAGCTGTTTTTTATCATAGGGTAATAGTTTCAGTAAGATGTTTTGTAAGCTGTTTTTTATCATAGGGTAATAGTTTCAGTAAGATGTTTTGTAAGCTGTTTTTTATCATAGGGTAATAGTTTCAGTAAGATGTTTTGTAAGCTGTTTTTATCATAGGGTAATAGTTTCAGTAAGATGTTTTGTAAGCTGTTTTTTATCATAGGGTAATAGTTTCAGTAAGATGTTTTGTAAGCTGTGTTTTATCATAGTGTAATAGTTTCAGTAAGATGTTTTGTAAGCTGTTTTTTCATATTGTAATAGTTTCAGTAAGATGTTTTGTAAGATTTTTTTTATCATAAGGTAATAGTTTCAGTAAGATGTTTTGTAAGCTGTTTTTTATCATAGGGTAAGAGATTCAGTTAGATTTGTTGTCACCTGTTTTTATCATAGGGTAACAGTTTCAATAAAATGTTTGGAAGCTGTTTTTCATCATAAGATAATGGTTTCAGTAAGAATTTTTTAAGCTGTTTTTATCATAGGGTAATAGTTTCAGCAAGATGTTTTGTAAACTGTGTATTATCATGTGTAATAGTTTCAGTAAGATGTTTTGTAAGCTCTGTTTTATCATTATGTAATAGTTTCAGTAAGATTTTTGTAAGCTGTTTTTTTAATGGGGTAATAGTTTCAGTAAGATCTTTTGTAAGCTATTTTTATCATAGGGTAATAGTTTCAGTAAGATGTTTTGTAAGCTGTTTTTTATCCTAGGTTAATGATTTCAGTAAGAATTTTGTTAACTGTTTTTGTCATAGTATAATAGTTTAAGTAAGATGTTTTGTAAGCTGTTTTTTATCATGGGGTAATAGTTTCAGTAAGATGTTTTGTAAGGTATTTTTATAATAGAGTAACAGTTACAGAAAGATGTTTTGTAAGCCGTATTTTATCATAGTGTAATAGTTTGAGTAAGATGTTTTGTAAGTTGTTTTTATCATAGATTAATAGTTTCAGTAAGATGTTTTGTAAGCTGTTTTTACCATAGGGTCATAGTTTGTGTAAAATATTTTGTAATCTGTCTTTATCATAGGGTAATAGTTACAGTAAGATGTTTTGTAAGATGTTTCTTATCATGGGGAAATAGTTTAAGTATGATGTTTTGTGAGCTGTTTCTTATCATAGTGTAAAAGATTCAGTAAGATGTTTTGTAAGCTGTTTTTTATCATAGGGTAATAGTTTCAGTAATAGTTTCAGGGTAATAGTTTCAGTAAGATGTTTTGTAAGCTGTTTTTTATCATAGGGTAATAGTTTCAGTAAGATGTTTTGTAAGCTGTTTTTTTCATAGGGTAATGATTTCTGTTTTTAAACTGTTTTTATCATAGGGTAATAGTTTCAGTAAAGAATAGTTTCAGTAAGATGTTTAATAAGCTATTTTTTTATTATGGGTAATAGTTTCAGTAAGATGTTTTGTAAGCTGTTTTTTATCATAGGGTAATAGTTTCAGTAAGATGTTTTGTAAGCTGTTTTTATCATAGGGTAATAGTTTCAGTAAGATGTTTTGTAAGCTGTTTTTATCATAGGGTAATAGTTTCAGTAAGATGTTTTGTAAGCTATTTTTATCATAGGGTAATAGTTTCAGTAAGATGTTTTTTTAACTGTTTTTATCATAGGGTAATAGTTTCAGTAAGATGTTTTGTAAGCTTTTTTTATCATAGGGTAATAGTTTCAGTAAGATGTTTTGTAAGCTGTTTTTATCATAGGGTAATAGTTTCAGTAAGATGTTTTGTAAGCTGTTTTTTATCATAGGGTAATAGTTTCAGTAAGAATTTTGTAAGCTGTTTTTCATCATAGGGTAATAGTTTCAGTAAGATGTTTTGTAAGCTGTTTTTTATCATAAGGTAATAGTTTCAGTAAGATGTTTTGTAAACTGTTTTTTATCATGTATAATACTTTCAGTAATATATTTTCTAAGTTTTTCATCCTAGGGTAATAGTTTCAGTAAGATGTTTTGTAAGCTGTTTTTATCATAGGGTAATAGTTTCAGCAAGATGTTTTGTAAACTGTGTTTTATCATGTGTAATACTTTCAGTAATATATTTTCTAAGTTTTTCATCCTAGGGTAATAGTTTCAGTAAGATGTTTTGTAAGCTGTTTTTATCATAAGGTAATAGTTTCAGTAAGATTTTTGTAAGCTGTTTTTTTAATGGGGTAATAGTTTCAGTAAGATCTTTTGTAAGCTATTTTTATCATAGGGTAATAGTTTCAGTAAGATGTTTTGTAAGCTGTTTTTTATCCTAGGTTAATGATTTCAGTAAGAATTTTGTTAACTGTTTTTGTCATAGAATAATAGTTTAAGTAAGATGTTTTGTAAGCTGTTTTTTATCATGGGGTAATAGTTTCAGTAAGATGTTTTGTAAGGTATTTTTATAATAGAGTAACAGTTACAGAAAGATGTTTTGTAAGCCGTATTTTATCATAGTGTAATAGTTTGAGTAAGATGTTTTGTAAGCTGTTTTTAATCCTGGGGTAATAGTTACAGTAAGATGTTTTGTAAGCTATTCTTATAATAGGGTAATGATTTCAATAAGAATTTTGTAAACTGTTTTATCATTGGATAATAGTTTCAGTAAGATGTTTTGTAAGCTGTTTTTTATCATGGGGTAATAGTTTCAGTAAGATGTTTTGTAAGTTTTTCTTCATAGGGTAATAGTTTCAGTAAGATGTTTTGTAAGCTGTTTTTGTATCGGGTAATAGTTTCAGTAACATATCTTATAAGCTATTTTTTATCACAGGGTAATAGTTTCACAAAAATGATTTGTAAGCTGTTTTTCATCATAGGGTAATAGTTTCAGTAACATATCTTATAAGCTATTTTCTATCACGGGGTAATAGTTTCAGTAAGATGTTTTGTAAGGTATTTTTATAATAGAGTAACAGTTACAGAAAGATATTTTGTAAGCCGTATTTTATCATAGTGTAATAGTTTGAGTAAGATGTTTTGTAAGCTGTTTTTTATCCTGGGGTAATAGTTACAGTAAGATGTTTTGTAAGCTATTTTTATAATAGGGTAATGATTTCAGTAAGAATTTTGTAAACTGTTTTATCATTCGATAATAGTTTCAGTAAGATGTTTTGTAAGCTGTTTTTTATCATGGGGTAATAGTTTCAGTAAGATGTTTTGTAAGCTGTTTTTGTATCGGGTAATAGTTTCAGTAACATATCTTATAAGCTATTTTTTATCACAGGGTAATAGTTTCACAAAAATGATTTGTAAGCTGGTTTTTATCATAGGGTAATAGTTTCAGTAAGATGTTTTGTAAGCTATTTTTATCATAGGGTAATATTTTCAGTAAGATGTTTTGTAAGCCATTTTTTATCATAGGTTAATAATGTCAGTAAGAATTTTGTTAACTATTTTTCTCATAGGATAATAGTTTAAGAAAGATGTTTTGTAAGCTGTTTCTATCATGGGGTAATAGTTTCAGTAAGATGTTTTGTAAGCTATTCTTATAATAGGGTAATGATTTCAGTAAGAATTTTGTAAACTGTTTTATCATTGGATAATAGTTTCAGTAAGATGTTTTGTAAGCTGTTTTTTATCATGGGGTAATAGTTTCAGTAAGATGTTTTGTAATTCATTTTTTATCATAGGGTAATAGTATCAGTAAGATGTTTTGTAAGTTTTTCTTCATAGGGTAATAGTTTCATTAAGATGTATGGAAGCTATTTTTTATAATAGTGTAATGATTTCAGTAAGAATTTTGTTAACTGTTTTTATCATAGGATAATAGTTTCATTAAGATGTTTTGTAAGGTGTTGTTTATCATCTGGGGTAATAGTTTCAATAAGATGTTTTGTAAGCTATTTTTAAAATAGGGTAATAGTTTCAGTAAGATGTTTCGTAAGCTGTTTTTATCATAGTGTAATAGTTTCAGTAAGATGTTTTAAAAGCTGTTTTTATTATGGGGAAATAGTTTCAGTAAGATGTTTTGTAAGCTGTGTATTATCATAGAGTAATAGTTTCAGTAAGATTTTTGTAAACTGTTTTTATCATAGGGTAATGATTTCAGTAAGAATTTTGTAAACTGTTTTTATCATTGAATAATAGTTACAGTAAGATGTTTTGTAAGCTGTTTTTTCATGGGGTAATAGTTTCAGTAAGAAATTTTGTATCTGTTTTTATCATAGGGTAATAGTTTCAGTAAGATGTTTTGTGAGCTGTTTTTATAATAGGGTGATAGATTGTGTAAAATATTTTGTAAGCTGTTTTTATCATAGGGTAATAGTTTCTGTAAGATGTTTTGGAAGCTGTGTTATGTCATAGGGTAGTGGTTTCAGCAATATGTTTTGTAAGATTTTTTTATCATAGGGTAATAGTTTCAGAAAGATGTTTTGTAAGCCATTTTTTATCATAAGGGATAGTTTCAGTAAGATGTTTTGTAAGCTGTTTTTTATCATAGGGTAATAGTTTCAGTAAGATGTTTTGTAAGCTGTTTTTTATCATAGGGTAATGATTTCAGTATAAATTTTGTAAACTGTTTTTTACATAGGATAATAGTTTCATTAAGATGTTTTGTAAGCTGTTTTATCATAGGGTAATAGTTTCAGTAAGATGTTTTGTAAGCTGTTTTTATCATAGGGTAATAGTTTCAGTAAGATGTTTTGTAAGCTTTTTTATCATAGGGTAATAGTTTCAGTAAGATGTTTTGTAAGCTGTTTTTTATCATAGGGTAATAGTTTCAGTAAGATGTTTTGTAAGCTGTTTTTATCATAGGGTAATAGTTTCAGTAAGATGTTTTGTAAGCTGTTTTATCATAGGGTAATAGTTTCAGTATCAGCTGTTTTTTATCATAGGGTAATAGTTTCAGTAAGATGTTTTGTAAGCTGTTTTTTATCATAGGGTAATAGTTTCAGTAAGATGTTTTGTAAGCTATTTTTTATCATAGGGTAATAGTTTCAGTAAGATGTTTTGTAAGCTGTTTTTTATCATAGGGTAATAGTTTCAGTAAGATGTTTTGTAAGCTGTTTTATCATAGGGTAATAGTTTCAGTAAGATGTTTTGTAAGCTGTTTTTATCATAGGGTAATAGTTTCAGTAAGATGTTTTGTAAGCTGTTTTTTATCATAGGGTTAGTTTCAGTAAGATGTTTTGTAAGCTGTTTTTTATCATATAATGTAATAGTTTCAGTAAGATGTTTTGTAAGCTGTTTTTTATCATAGGGTAATAGTTTCAGTAAGATGTCTTTTTTGTAAGCTGTTTTTTATCATAGGGTAATAGTTTCAGTAAGATGTTTTGTAAGCTGTTTTATCATAGGGTAATAGTTTCAGTAAGATGTTTTGTAAGCTGTTTTTTTTTATCATAGGGTAATAGTTTCAGTAAGATGTTTTGTAAGCTGTTTTTTATCATAGGGTAATAGTTTCAGTAAGATGTTTTGTAATGTAATAGTTTTATCATGTAATAGTTTCAGTAAGATGTTTTGTAAGCTTTTTTTTATCATAGGGTAATAGTTTCAGTAAGATGTTTTGTAAGCTGTTTTTTATCATAAGGGTAATAGTTTCAGTAAGATGTTTTGTAAGCTGTTTTTATCATAGGGTAATAGTTTCAGTAAGATGTTTTGTAAGCTGTTTTTTTATTTAGTTTCAGTAAGAGGGTAATAGTTTCAGTAAGGATGTTTTGTAAGCTGTTTTTTATCATAGGGTAATAGTTTCAGTAAGATGTTTTGTAAGCTGTTTTTATCATATGTTAATAGTTTCAGTAAGATGTTTTGTAAGCTGTTTTTTATCATAGGGTAATAGTTTCAGTAAGATGTTTTGTAAGCTGTTTTTTATCATAGGGTAATAGTTTCAGTAAGATGTTTTGTAAAGCTGTTTTTTATCATAGGGTAATAGTTTCAGTAAGATGTTTTGTAAGCTGTTTTTTATCATAGGGTAATAGTTTCAGTAAGATGTTTTGTAAGCTGTTTTTTATCATAGGGTAATAGTTTCAGTAAGATGTTTTGTAAGCTGTTTTTTATCATAGGGTAATAGTTTCAGTAAGATGTTTTGTAAGCTGTTTTTATCATAGGGTAATAGTTTCAGTAAGATGTTTTGTAAGCTTTTTTTATCATAGGGTAATAGTTTCAGTAAGATGTTTTGTAAGCTGTTTTTATCATAGGGTAATAGTTTCAGTAAGATGTTTTGTAAGCTGTTTTTTTATCATAGGGTAATAGTTTCAGTAAGATGTTTTGTAAGCTGTTTTTTATCATAGGGTAATAGTTTCAGTAAGATGTTTTGTAAGCTGTTTTTTATCATAGGGTAATAGTTTCAGTAAGATGTTTTGTAAACCTTTTTTTATCATAGGGTAATAGTTTCAGTAAGATGTTTGTAAGCTGTTTTTATCATAGGGTAATAGATTTCAGTAAGAATAAGTTTCAGCTATTTTTTATAAGATGATTTTTAAGCTGTTTTATCATAGGGTAATAGTTTCAGTAAGATGTTTTGTAAGCTGTTGTTTTATCATCTAAGATGGGTAATAGTTTCAGTAAGATGTTTTGTAAGCTGTTTTTTATCATAGGGTAATAGTTTCAGTAAGATGTTTTGTAAGCTGTTTTATCATAGGGTAATAGTTTCAGTAAGATGTTTTGTAAGCTGTTTTTATCATAGGGTAATAGTTTCAGTAAGATGTTTTGTAAGCTGTTTTTTATCATAGGGTAATAGTTTCAGTAAGATGTTTTGTAAGCTGTTTTTTTATCATAGGGTAATAGTTTCAGTAAGATGTTTTGTAAGCTGTTTTTTATCATATGGGTAATAGTTTCAGTAAGATAGTTTCAGTAGTTTCAGTAAGATGTTTTGTAAAGCTAAGCTGTTTTTATCATAGGGTAATAGTTTCAGTAAGATGTTTTGTAAGCTGTTTTTTATCATAGGATAATAGTTTCAGTAAAATGTTTTGTAAGCTGTTTTTATCATAGGGTAATAGTTTCAGTAAGATGTTTTGTAAGCTGTTTTTTATCATAGGGTAATAGTTTCAGTAAGATGTTTTGTAAGCTGTTTTTTTATCATAAGGTAATAGTTACACTAAAATGATTTCTAAGCTGTTTTTATCATAGGGTAATAGTTTCAGTAAGATGGTTTGTAATCTATTTTTTTTTATCATAGGGTAATAGTTTCAGTAAGATGTTTTGTAAGCTGTTTTTTATCATAGGGTAATAGTTTCAGTAAGATGTTTTGTAAGCTGTTTTTTATCATAGGGTAATAGTTTCAGTAAGATGTTTTGTAAGCTGTTTTTCATAATAGTTTCTTATAAGCTAAGGTATAATAGTTTCAGTAAGTATGTTTTGTAAGCTATTGTTTTTATCATAGGGTAATAGTTTCAGTAAGATGTTTTGTAAGCTGTTTTTTATCATAGGGTAATAGTTTCAGTAAGATGTTTTGTAAGCTGTTTTTATCATAGAGTAATAGTTTCACTAAAATGATTTGTAAGCTGTTTTTTATCATAGGGTAATAGTTTCAGTAAGATGTTTTGTAAGCTATTTTTTATCATAGGGTAATAGTTTCAGTAAGATGTTTTGTAAGCTGTTTTTATCATAGGGTAATAGTTTCAGTAAGATGTTTTGTAAGCTATTTTTTTATCATAGGGTAATAGTTTCAGTAAGAATTTTGTAAACTGTTTTTATCATTGGATAATAGTTTCAGTAAGATGTTTTGTAAGCTGTTTTTATCATGGGGTAATAGTTTCAGTAAGATGTTTTGTAAGCTGTTTTTATCATGGGGTAATAGTTTCAGTAAGATGTTTTTTAAGTTTTTCATCATAGGGTAATAGTTTCATTAAGATGTTTTGTAAACTGTTTTTATCATAGGGTAATAGTTTCAGTAAGATGTTTTGTAAGCTTTTTTATCATAGGGTAATAGTTTCAGTAAGATGTTTTGTAAGCTTTTTTTTATCATAGGGATAATAGTTTCAGTAAGATGTTTTGTAAGCTGTTTTTTATCATAGGGTAATAGTTTCAGTAAGATGTTTTGTAAGCTTTTTTTATCATAGGGTAATAGTTTCAGTAAGATGTTTTGTAAGCTCATAGGGTAATAGTTTTATCATAGGGTAATAGTTTCAGTAAGATGTTTTGTAAGCTGTTTTTATCATAGGGTAATAGTTTCAGTAAGATGTTTTGTAAGCTGTTTTTATCATAGGGTAATAGTTTCAGTAAGATGTTTTGTAAGCTGTTTTTTATCATAGGGTAATAGTTTCAGTAAGATGTTTTGTAAGCTGTTTTATCATAGGATAATAGTTACAGTAAGATGTTTTGTAAGCTGTTTTTTTCATATTTCAGTAATAGTTTCAGTAAGATGTTTTGTAAGATTTTTTTATCATAGGGTAATAGTTTCAGTAAGATGTTTTTTAAGTTTTTCATCATAGGGTAATAGTTTCAGTAAGATGTTTTGTAAGCTGTTTTTTATCATAGGGTAATAGTTTCAGTAAGATGTTTTGTAAGCTGTTTTCATCATAAGGTAATGGTTTCAGTAAGAATTTTTTAAGCTGTTTTTATCATAGGGTAATAGTTTCAGCAAGATGTTTTGTAAACTGTGTTTTATCATGTGTAATAGTTTCAGTAAGATTTTTGTAAGCTGTTTTTATCATGGGGTAATAGTTTCAGTAAGATGTTTTGTAAGCTGTTTTTTATCATAGGGTAATAGTTTCAGTAAGATGTTTTGTAAGCTGTTTTTTATCATAGGGTAATAGTTTCAGTAAGATGTTTTGTAAGCTGTTTTTTTATCATAGGTTAATAGTTTCAGTAAGATGTTTTGTAAGCTGTTTTTATCATAGGGTAATAGTTTCAGTAAGATGTTTTGTAAGCTGTTTTTTATCATGGGGTAATAGTTTCAGTAAGATGTTTTGTAAGGTATTTTTATAATAGAGTAACAGTTACAGAAGATGTTTTGTAAGCCATATTTTATCATAGTGTAATAGTTTGAGTAAGATGTTTTGTAAGCTGTTTTTAATCCTGGGGTAATAGTTACAGTAAGATGTTTTGTAAGCTATTTTTATAATAGGGTAATGATTTCAGTAAGAATTTTGTAAACTGTTTTATCATTGGATAATAGTTTCAGTAAGATGTTTTGTAAGCTGTTTTTTATCATGGGGTAATAGTTTCAGTAAGATGTTTTGTAAGCTTTTTTCTTCATAGGGTAATAGTTTCAGTAAGATGTTTTGTAAGCTGTTTTTATTATGGGGTAATAGTTACAGTAAGATGTTTTGTAAGCTATTTTTTTATCATAGGGTAATAGTTTCAGTAAGATGTTTTGTAAGCTGTTTTTTATCATAGGGTAATAGTTTCAGTAAGATATTTTGTAAGCTGTTTTTTTATCATAGGGTAATAGTTTCAGTAAGATGTTTTGTAAGCTGTTTTTATCATAGGGTAATAGTTTCAGTAAGATGTTTTGTAAGCTATTTTTTATCATAGGTTAATAATGTCAGTAAGAATTTTGTTAACTATTTTTCTCATAGGATAATAGTTTCAGTAAGATGTTTTGTAAGCTGTTTTTTATCATGGGGTAATAGTTTCAGTAAGATGTTTTGTAATTCATTTTTTATCATAGGGTAATAGTTTCAGTAAGATGTTTTGTAAGTTTTTTTCTTCATAGGGTAATAGTTTCATTAAGATGTTTGGAAGCTATTTTTTTATCATAGTGTAATATTTCAGTAAGAATTTTGTTAACTGTTTTTTATCATAGGATAATAGTTTCATTAAGATGTTTTGTAAGGTGTTGTTTATCATCTGGGGTAATAGTTTCAATAAGATGTTTTGTAAGCTATTTTTATAATAGGGTAATAGTTTCAGTAAGATGTTTTGTAAGCTGTTTTTATCATAGGGTAATAGTTTCAGTAAGATGTTTTAAAAGCTGTTTTTATCATGGGGAAATAGTTTCAGTAAGATGTTTTGTAAGCTGTTTTTATCATAGAGTAATAGTTTCAGTAAGATTTTTGTAAGCTGTTTTTATCATAGGGTAATAGTTTCAGTAAGAATTTTGTAAACTGTTTTTATCATTGAATAATAGTTACAGTAAGATGTTTTGTAAGCTGTTTTTTTCATGGGGTAATAGTTTCAGTAAGAAATTTTGTATCTGTTTTTATCATGGGGTAATAGTTTCAGTAAGATGTTTTGTGAGCTGTTTTTATAATAGGGTGATAGATTGTGTAAAATATTTTGTAAGCTGTTTTTATCATAGGGTAATAGTTTCTGTAAGATGTTTTGTAAGCTGTGTTATATCATAGGGTAATAGTTTCAGTCAAGATGTTTTGTAAGATTTTTTTATCATAGGGTAATAGTTTCAGAAAGATGTTTTGTAAGCCATTTTTTATCATAGGGATAGTTTCAGTAAGATGTTTTGTAAGCTGTTTTTTATCATAGGGTAATGATTTCAGTATAAATTTTGTAAACTGTTTTTTACATAGGATAAGAGTTTCATTAAGATGTTTTGTAAGCTGTTTTATCATGTGGTAATACTTTCAGTAAGGTGTTTTCTAAGCTGTGTTTTATTATAGTATAATACTTTAAGTAATATGTTTTCTAAGTTTTTCATCATAGGGTAATAGTTTCAGTAAGATGTTTTGTAAGCTGTTTTTATCATAGGGTAATAGTTTCAGTAAGATGTTTTGTAAGCTGTTTTTATCATAGGGTTATAGTTTCAGTAAGATGTTTTGAAAGCTGTTTTTTATCATAGGGTAATAGTTTCAGTAAGATGTTTTGTAAGCTGTTTTTATCATAGGGTAATAGTTTCAGTAAGATGTTTTGTAAGCTGTTTTTATCATAGGGTAATAGTTTCAGTAAGATGTTTTCTAAGCTGTGTTTTATCATAGGGTAATAGTTTCAGTAAGATGTTTTGTAAGCTGTTTTTATCATAGGGTAATAGTTTCAGTAAGAATTTTTTGTAAGCTGTTTCTTATCATAGTGTAAAAGATTCAGTAAGATGTTTTGTCAGCTGTTTTTATCATAGAGTAATAGTTTCACTAAAATGATTTGTAAGCTATTTTTTATCATAGGGTAATAGTATCAGTAAGAATTTTGTAAACTGTTTTAATAATAGGGTAATAGTTTCAGTAAGATGTTTTGTAAGCTGTTTTTATCATGGGGTAAAAGATTCAGTAAGATGTTTTGTTAGCTGTGTTTTATCATAGTGTAATAGTTTCAATAAGATGTTTTGTAAGATGTCTTTTTTCATATTGTAATAGTTTCAGTAAGATGTTTTGTAAGATTTTTTTTATCATAAGGTAATAGTTTCAGTAAGATGTTTTGTAAGCTGTTTTTATCACAGGGTAATAGTTTCAGTAAGATGTTTTGAAAGCTGTTTTTATCAAAGGGTAATAGTTTCAGTAAGGTGTTTTGTAAGCTGTTTTTTATCATAGGGTAAGAGATTCAGTTAGATGTGTTGTCACCTGTTTTTATCATAGTGTAACAGATTCAATAAAATGTTTGAAAGCTGTTTTTCATCATAGGGTAATAGTTTCAGTAAGATGTTTTGTAAGCTGTTTTTATCATAAGGTAATAGTTTCAGTAAGATGTTTTTTAAGCTGTTTTTATCATAGGGTAATAGTTTCAGTAAGATGTTTTGTAAGCTGTTTTTATCATAAGGTAATAGTTTCAGTAAGATGTTTTGTAAGCTGTTTTTATCATAGAATAATAGTTTCAGTAAGATGTTTTGTAAGCTGTTTTTATCATAGGGTAATGATTTCAGTTAGAATTTTGTAAACTGTTTTTTATCATAGGGTAATGATTTCAGTAAGAATTTTGTAAACTGTTTTTATCATTGGATAATAGTTTCAGTAAGATGTTTTTTAAGCTGTTTTTTATCATCAGGTAATAGTTTCAGTAAGATGTTTTGTAAGCTATTTTTTATCATAGGGTAATAGTTTCAGTAAGATGTTTTGTAAGCTGTTTTCGTATCGGGTAATAGTTTCAGTAACATATCTTATAAGCTTTTTTTAATCACAGGGTAATAGTTTCACAAAAATGATTTGTAAGCTGTTTTTCATCATAGGGTAATAGTTTCAGTAACATATCTTATAAGCTATTTTTTATCATAGGGTAATATTTTCAGTAAGATGTTTTGTAAGCTGTTTTTATCATAGGGTAATAGTTTCAGTAAGATGTTTTGTAAGCTATTTTTATCATAGGGTAATAGTTTCAGTAAGAATTTTGTAAACTGTTTTATCATTGGATAATAGTTTCAGAAAGATGTTTTGTAAGCTGTTTTTATCATAGGGTAATAGTTTCAGTAAGATGTTTTGTAAGTACTTTTTTATCATAGGTTAATAATGTCAGTAAGAATTTTGTTAACTGTTTTTCTCATAGGATAATAGTTTCAGAAAGATGTTTTGTAAGCTGTTTTTATCATGGGGTAATAGTTTCAGTAAGATGTTTTGTAAGCTTTTTTTATAATACGGTAATGATTTCAGTAAGAATTTTGTAAACTGTTTTATCAATGGATAATAGTTTCAGTAAGATGTTTTGTAAGCTGTTTTTTATCATGGGGTAATAGTTTCAGTAAGATGTTTTGTAAGCCATTTTTATCATAGGGTAATAGTTTCATTAAGATGTATGGAAGCTATTTTTTATAAGTGTAATGATTTTAGTAAGAATTTTGTTAACTGTTTTTATCATAGGATAATAGATTCATTAAGATGTTTTGTAAGGTGTTGTTTATCATCTGGGGTAATAGTTTCAATAAGATGTTTTGTAAGCTATTTTTATAATAGGGTAATAGTTTCAGTAAGATGTTTTGTAAGCTGTTTTTATCATGGGGTAAAAGATTCAGTAAGATGTTTTGTTAGCTGTGTTTTTATCATAGGGTAATAGTTTCAGTAAGATGTTTTGTAAGCTGTGTTTTTCATATTGTTATAGTTTCAGTAAGATGTTTTGTAAGACTTTTTTTATCAAAGGGTAATAGTTTCAGTAAGGTGTTTTGTAAGCCGTTTTTTATCATAGGGTAAGAGATTCAGTTAGATGTGTTGTCACCTGTTTTTATCATAGGGTAACAGTTTCAATAAAATGTTTGGAAGCTGTTTTTCATCATAAGGTAATGGTTTCAGTAAGAGTTTTGTAAGCTGTTTTTATCATAGGGTAATAGTTTCAGTAAGATGTTTTCTAAGTTTTTCATCCTAGGGTAATAGTTTCAGTAAGATTTTTGTAAGCTGTTTTTTTAATGGGGTAATAGTTTCAGTAAGATGTTTTGTAAGCTGTTTTTATCATAGGGTAATAGTTTCAGTAAGATGTTTTGTAAGCTGTTTTTTATCATAGGGTAATAGTTTCAGTAAGATGTTTTGTAAGCTGTTTTTATCATAGAATAATTGTTTCAGTAAGATGTTTTGTAAGCTGTTTTTTATCATAGGGTAATAGTTTCAGTAAGATGTTTTGTAAGCTGTTTTTTTATCATAGGGTAATAGTTTCAGTAAGATGTTTTGTAAGTGTATTTTATCATAGGGTAATAGTTTCAGTAAGATGTTTTGTAAGCTGTTTTTTTATCATAGGGTAATAGTTTCAGTAAGCTATTTTTATAGGTAATGATTTCAGTAAGAATTTTGTAAACTGTTTTTTATCATGAATAATAGTTACAGTAAGATGTTTTGTAAGCTGTTTTTATCATGGGGTAATAGTTTCAGTAAGATGTTTTGTAAGCTTTTTTTATCATAGGTTTCAGTAATAGTTTCAGTAAGATGTTTTGTAAGCTGTTTTTATCATAGGGTAATAGTTTCAGTAAGATGTTTTGTAAGCTGTAATGATTTTAAGAATCATCAGGATAATAGTTTCAGTAAGATGTTTTGTAAGCTGTTTTTTATCATAGGGTAATAGTTTCAGTAAGATGTTTTGTAAGCTGTTTTTTTATCATAGGGTAATAGTTTCAGTAAGATGTTTTGTAAGCTGTTTTTATCATAAGGTAATAGTTTCAGTAAGATGTTTTGTAAGCTGTTTTTATCATAGGGTAATAGTTTCAGTAAGATGTTTTGTAAGCTGTTTTTTATCATAGGGTAATAGTTTCAGTAAGATGTTTTGTAAGCTGTTTTTATCATAGGGTAATAGTTTCAGTAAGATGTTTTGTAAGCTGTTTTTTATCATAGGGTTTCAGTAAGAATGTTTTGTAAGTTTCAGTCATGGGGTAATAGTTTCAGTAAGATTTTTTGTTTTTCATCATAGGGTAATAGTTTCAGTAAGATGTTTTTAAGCTATGTTTTAATATCATAGGGTAATAGTTTCAGTAAGATGTTTTGTAAGCTGTTTTTTATCATAGGGTAATAGTTTCAGTAAGATGTTTTGTAAGCTGTTTTTTATCATAGGGTAATAGTTTCAGTAAGATGTTTTGTTCAGTAAGATGTTTTGTGTTTTATCATAGGGTAATAGTTTCAGTAAGATGTTTTGTAAGCTGTTTTATCATAGGGTAATAGTTTCAGTAAGATGTTTTGTAAGCTGCTTTTTTTTATCATAGGGTAATAGTTTTATTAAGATGTTTTGTAAACTGTTTTATCATAGGGTAATAGTTACAGTAAGATGTTTTCTAAGCTGTTTTTATCATAGGGTAATAGTTTCAGTAAGATGTTTTGTAAGCTGTTTTTATCATCATAGGGTAATAGTTTCAGTAAGATGTTTTGTAAGCTGTTTTTTATCATAGGGTAATAGTTTCAGTAAGATATTTTGTAAGCTGTTTTTATCATAGGGTAATAGTTTCAGTAAGATGTTTTGTAAGTTTTTCATCATAGGGTAATAGTTTTATTAAGATGTTTTGTAAACTGTTTTTTATCATAAGGTAATAGTTTCAGTAAGATGTTTTGTAAGCTGTTTTTTATCATAGGGTAATAGTTTCAGTAAGATGTTTTGTAAGCTGTTTTTATCATAGGGTAATAGTTTCAGTAAGATGTTTTGTAAACTGTTTTTTATCATAGGGTAATAGTTTCAGTAAGATGTTTTGTAAGCTGTTTTGTAAGCTGTTTTTTATCATAGGGTAATAGTTTCAGTAAGATGTTTTGTAAAGCTGTTTTTTATCATAGGTAATAGTTTCAGTAAGATGTTTTTGTAAGCTGTTTTTTATCATAGGGTAATAGTTTCAGTAAGATGTTTTGTAAGCTTTTTTTTTATCATAGGGTAATAGTTTCAGTAAGATGTTTTGTAAGCTGTTTTTATCATAGGGTAATAGTTTCAGTAAGATGTTTTGTAAGCTGTTTTTTATCATAGGGTAATAGTTTCAGTAAGATGTTTTGTAAGCTGTTTTTATCATAGGGTAATAGTTTCAGTAAGATGTTTTGTAAGCTGTTTTTATCATAGGGTAATAGTTTCAGTAAGATGTTTTGTAAGCTGTTTTTTATCATAGGGTAATAGTTTCAGTAAGATGTTTTGTAAGCTGTTTTTATCATAGGGTAATAGTTTCAGTAAGATGTTTTGTAAGCTGTTTTTTATCATAGGGTAATAGTTTCAGTAAGATGTTTTGTAAGCTGTTTTTATCATAGGGTAATAGTTTCAGTAAGATGCCATTTTTTGTAAAGCTGATTTTTTATCATAGGGTAATAGTTTCAGTAAGATGTTTTGTAAGCTGTTTTTATCATAGGGTAATAGTTTCAGTAAGATGTTTTGTAAGCTGTTTTTTATCATAGGGTAATAGTTTCAGTAAGATGTTTTGTAAGCTGTTTTTATCATAGGGTAATAGTTTCAGTAAGATGTTTTGTAAGCTGTTTTTTATCATAGGGTAATAGTTTCAGTAATGTTTTGTAATGTTTTTTTGTAATAGTTTCAGTAAGATGTTTTGTAAGCTGTTTTTATCATAGGGTAATAGTTTCAGTTGTTTTATCATAGGGTAATAGTTTCAGTAAGATGTTTTGTAAGCTGTAAGATTTTTTATCATCATAGGGTAATAGTTTCAGTAAGATGTTTTGTAAGCTGTTTTTATAGGGTAATAGTTTCAGTAGAAGCTATTTTTTTATCAGTTTTTTCAATAAAAATGTTTTGTAAGCTGTTTTTCATCATAGGGTAATAGTTTCAGTAAGATGTTTTGTAAGCTGTTTATCATAGGGTAATAGTTTTATCATCATGGGGTAATAGTTTCAGTAAGATGTTTTGTAAGCTATTTTTTATCTATTAGCTATTTTTTATCATAGGGTAATAGTTTCAGTAAGATGTTTTGTAAGCTGTTTTTATCATATCATAGGGTAATAGTTTCAGTAAGATGTTTTGTAAGCTGTTTTTATCATAGGGTAATAGTTTCAGTAAGATGTTTTGTAAGCTGTTTTTTATCATAGGGTAATAAGCTGTTTTATCAGATTTCAGTAAGATGTTTTGTAAATGTTTTGTAAGCTGTTTTTATCATAGGGTAATAGTTTCAGTAAGATGTTTTTTGTAAGCTAACTTCAATTTTTTTATCATAGGGTAATAGTTTCAGTAAGATGTATTTTTTCATTAAAGCTGTTTTTTTTATCATGGGGTAATAGTTTCAGTAAGATGTTTTGTAAGCTGTTTTTATCATAGGGTAATAGTTTCAGTAAGATGTTTTGTAAGCTGTTTTTTTATCATAGGGTAATAGTTTCAGTAAGATGTTTTGTAAGCTGTTTTTTTATCATAGGGTAATAGTTTCAGTAAGATGTTTTGTAAGCTGTTTTTATCATAGGGTAATAGTTTCAGTAAGATATTTTGTAAGCTGTTTTTTATCATAGGGTAATTTTTCAGTAAGATTTTTGTAAGCTGTTTTTTATCATAGGGTAATAGTTTCAGTAAGATGTTTTGTAAGCTGTTTTTATAATAGGGTGATAGTTTGTGTAAAATGTTTTGTAAGCTGTTTTTTTATCATGGTGTAATAGTTTCAGTAAGATGTTTTGTAAGCTTTTTATCATAGGGTAATGATTTCAGTAAATTTTTTGTAAACTGTTTTTTTATCATTGGTTAATAGTTTCAGTAAGATGTTTTGTAAGCTGTTTTTTTTTATCATAGGGTAATAGTTTCAGTAAGATGTTTGTAAGCTGTTTTTATCATAGGGTAATAGTTTCAGTAAGATGTTTTGTAAGCTGTTTTTATCATAGGGTAATAGTTTCAGTAAGATGTTTTGTAAGCTTTTTTTTATCATAGGGTAATAGTTTCAGTAAGATGTTTTTGTTTTTAGCTCATTTTATCATAGGGTAATAGTTTCAGTAAGATGTTTTGTAAGCTGTTTTTATCATAGGGTAATAGTTTCAGTAAGATGTTTTGTAAGCTGTTTTTTATCATGGGTAATAGTTTCAGTAAGATGTTTTGTAAGCTGTTTTTATCATAGGGTAATAGTTTCAGTAAAGATGTTTT